>NC_135697.1:6957200-7104700 GCF_964276395.1 Gasterosteus aculeatus
AAAACTCGAGTTAACACCAACTAGGAGGAAATAACATGTACGCATCGCCTCGGAGTGTGTTCACACTGAACGCGGTCGCCCCGAGGAACCATTTAATGCCAGGTCCCCTTTTGCTCCATGGCACGGGGGACTCAATTAGTGGCATTACCTGGTGAAAGCAGTAGTGCAGCGCCAACGGGTTGTCTCGTAGCAGCTCCTCCTCCTGGAAGCTGAACAACCATTTGCGGAGCGCCAAGCAAGTCCCCGGCACTGCTGACGTGTAGTTCTGCACATAAAGCTTGTGGGGAAACTCATTAGGAACCAGCTTCCGCACTGCAACAGATAATAGAAAGGATTGGGTGGAGGAGGGGTATGAAAAGGGGGAGGGGGGGTCAGTTCAGTCGCTAGGATATAATTAATTCTGGCCTGTACAAAATGACCTGGCCTTGCTGTCTGAAACGGTGCTCAGCCCTAGGCCCAATGAATTAAAGTAACCAGTGCAATGGTGCAGGTCTAGTGATCATGTGATAAGTCAACAAAACAAGGCTTTGAATGAGACGGGACATGTGAAACACTCATAGAAATCATGTGCACATTTAGATCTTACCAAAGGAGTGGTTGATGACTTCAAAAAGGGCAAAGTAGCTCGCCATAATACTGTCCATTCCGACCTTCATCACCAACGCCTTCAGAAGACACACAGTCAGTTACGTCAGGTGAACATTGTTTGACCACTTTTTATGTATCTGTTCCAAGTTTGTTTTTTCTCCCTATTAGCATGAATGCATGGTCCACTAGCCGGGAATACCAAACCAGTAGATACGATATGACTTTTGAGGTCCTCGGTGTCATAATTCTAGCTGAGAATGCAAATCCGAAAACAAATTGGGAGGTCCAAAACCACTGGGGAAATGTACTGTCCAATGACAGCATGATCCCAGCAGATGTCATGTGACCTTACCTGGTACACCTGATCGGTGGTGCTGTTCTTGCGTACTCTGACGGAGATGGTGGTCTTGTCTGGAAGGGCTATCCGCAGCTCTACATCCGTCACCCCATTGTAGTTCTGCACAGCGAATGAGAACAGCAGATGCTAAATGCACCATTTTCTTTAGGACTATAACTAAATAATTAACCTCTGGTGCTTTTTCATGGCAAATAGTCTACTTTGTAGCACTGACAAAGAGGTTGACGGATATATTCAGAACTTTATCACAAGTATCCAATTCCCCAAGAAGTCTTGAATATTTAACTTTTAAAAGCTCACAATTAAAAATGGCCACAGAAATAGCTAAAGCCAAATGCATTGAAGACCGTAAAAGAAAAATAAAGAAGGATTTTTTTACCTCATCTGATTCAGAGAGAAACTCCTGCATGATGTCACTCTCCCCGACAACCCGCACAGAGCAAACTAGAGGCCGATACAGACGGAGATGAAGAGCGCAGGTCAGCGTAACTCATTTAAGCATGCTTTGATTAGATTTATAGTATTCAATGTATGGCAGAAAATTAAATCACAGCCGGAACTTTTTCTACCCGAACTACATTATTTGTACACATTCAATGATTTCTTTCTGTTCTTTTCTTATGGCCATTACAGACGGCTCACAACATCTCGTGGTACACGTGTGGATAATTAGAGACAAATTGCCTTTGTCTCTGAAGCGCCAGCGGCCTCCCGTATCAGCCTACCTCGCTCGAGATATTCCTCCAGGCCTCTGCGGCGAGCATCCAGCTGCTGTTCGGACAGGGAGAAGGGCCATTTACCGGGGAGCTTTGGGAAGTTGAAGTTAGAAAATTCTCTCTTGAGGTTCTGGTGCAGGATGGCAAACTCCCGGTAGCGCTTTGAGCACAGCTGTCTACCGGACATGTACACGTTGTACACCTGTGGCCATTAAGAAAACATTATTAGTTTAAAGGCACAGCCGCAAGTGGCTTTTAAAGAAACAAAGCTTGTGTGTCAGACTGGTACCCACCACAAACCTCTCCGAGTGCTGCTCTACGTGTTTGTACGTGGGAATGGAGATGGGCACAGCCTGCTTGTCGCTGTAGTCATAAGTGATTTGGACCTCGTCTCCTCCTTCCAGTCCGTCGGCCTCCTGAGCTGGGACCGACAGCACAGCCAGAACCAGCTCCTTCTCCCCTGCACGGATGAGGTCCACCACCTGCTTGTGGGTGGCACCTTCCACGCTCACCCCATTCCTAGAGGGGGAGGGAGAGAAGGAGGGGGGGGGGGGGGAAGACAAAAGGAAAGTTGAAAGTTTTCCCACCTTTTTGTCATTTGATTAATTCATGTTTTTAACGTTATATAAATACAACAACAACAAGAGTCATCACAGAGCTGCAGTGCACACAAATATAACAGGGCTGCAAATACGCGTCCTGCTCTTTTGACTAATCATGGTGTCTGGTAATGTCAGCGCATTTGGTCCTCTGTTGAGAAAACACAATGTTGTGTAAGTAGGTCAGTTCTAACGTCTCCCTGTCCTTTGGTGCCGTGAGACACCTCCCTTCTTGGCTTTGCAGAGGCCAGATGGCTCCAGCATCAGGTGTCTCTGCTAATCGCCCGAAGAGAAACAGCAGGCAGACACAGGTGAGGACTGAGAATGTGAGAGTCGGTCCACCGTATGCCATGTCCTTCTCGTTGCTTTTAAATGTTTTATCTGTCTGGAATCACGGATCGATGGGGGAACGAATCTAACGTGGATGAAAATGACCAACAATGGAAGGAATGGGAATAGAAGTAGAGAACAGAAATAGAATAGACATTGACATGATGGCATTCCTCAGAGTTCTTTAACCGGACAGCAAAGGAGTGGGTGGTGACCAAACACGTGAAGATAAAAGTTTTGCTCCAAACTATAATCTGATCCCATTATCCTCTTATTAGACAAAACAGCAGCAAAGCAACATCTGGCAGAAAGGTGCCACAATAGCCACAAAATTGGAAACACTGGTTAAATGCTGCAATAAGTATAAATTACCTAAAGTCTACAGCAAAAGTGAAAATTAACTTCAAAGCAAGCAGCTATTCAAATAACTTAATGAGAGTGTGATTATTTTCTCTGAATAATAAATCAAATAGAAGATAATAAGAAAAATGATTAGATTATATATGATCAAAACTTGTATTAATGAAAAGCCAAATGACACTTTCTTCTTTATAAAAAGGTGACAGTAAAAATCTTATTCTACACAAACAACGATGCTGATGTTTGACAATCCTAAATAGGCTGACTCGTCTGAGTTTTTGCAAAATGTTGGAGGTGGTTAATAAGTCACATGATAAGTACTGGTATTGTCACATGACCACAGAGCGAAAGGTTGAGAGGAACTTTTGATGCCTCAGCAAGTCAATGTTGATTAGGAATCAGGAATCAGGAAACATTCGTTTTAGTGTTCCTTGTTTTCAGGTTTCTCTTCTCGTTTGACCGAGTCACAGTACAAGAACATGTTTAAACTGCTCAAACCCTGAAGTTAAAAGCGTATAGGCCACACACACACACACAGCATAATTATACACCATTCGTTACTATTAACATTATTCCAGCATTTTCCTTTTATTAAGGAGGGAACGTTATTAATAGATCTATTATATTTTGATCCATATAAGCAGGTGAACTGAAGGAGAATCTGCAGCAACACCTTTTTGACAATTATAATGTATTACAGGTCTCACTTATAAAGTTATAGGTTCGAAGAGAACTTTAACAAATGGGTTATTTTCAGCAAGATCTCGACAAGGGACAGTTATTCTTATTATATCGAAACCATTTAGGTACATTTATTGGACATAAAGACCACAACTGTACCGTGTCCGTGCTCAAGTATTCTCAATGCGTGTGTCTTCAAGACAAGATGCGTGGACACGCACCATTAACGTTAGCTAATCACATATGGATTTGCGCCATTGGCGTCCAGTGTCTTCGGGCAGCGTCAAAAACACACAACGCTTCCATCATGCACGCAACAAAAACGATGTCAACAAGACTGTGGTTTCTTTTTCCCCGTCGCTACGACCCCGCCGAGAAGCAGAGCGAAGCTAAACGACGCGTTAGCTTCCCGGCTCGCTGAGCTAGCGGAGGCTAATCAACATGCAGGGCTTGTTGTCCAACTTATGTAAGCTGGTTAGCTTCTCTCACAAGCCTCTAAGCGTTAGCTCGGTGACGCTACACCTCCCCAAGACGTGGTTAGTTACCGGGACAAATAACGAGCCAGCCGGGTGAACGGTTTCACGTTTCTTCTGTTGTCATAACAGACGGGTGACGTCGCGTTGCGGGCGATAGCTCGCGTTAACACACGGGCTAACTTTGGGTAGCTAGCGCAGGTAGCTAGCCGTAGCGGCTAGCGGTTACCTGGCCGCCGCCGAACCGAGAGAGGCTGACTTACACTTCCAGGATCCGGTCGCCCTTTGAAATCCCGGCTCGGTCCGCCGCTCCTCCGGGCAAAACAGCGCTGACGTGCTGGAGAGGAGCGTACAGCTCCCCGTTGATGCTGCGAAGCTGCCCTCCTTCGCTCACTTGACCGCGGACGTTGAACCCGTAGCCGGACTCGGACTTGACGATCCTCACCATCCGCGGACCCGACGTGGCGTTGACCACACCGGCGGCGGCGTTCTGGCCCGCGGTGCCCGCAGAGCCGACGACCGGACCGTTGCGCGATGCCGAAGGGGGAGCCGACCGAGTTTCGTCGTCTTCTGCATCCGCCATCTTATCCAAAAAGGCCCCGAGCCCCCCTGTTACAATCGGTGTCTTATCGTAAATTCAAAACAACACTGGAGCTCCGTCCCGCAGAGAGCGTTAGCGCCACAGACCGCCGTCGATAGCCCGCCCCTCGGTAGCCAGACGCGGCCCCGCAACGTGACCGGCCGGAGGCGTCACTCAAAAGTCCGCTCCGTCTATCTGCTCCATGCGAAGTTATTCATTATAACGCTAACAAAAAATCAAAAGAGAAACAAGAAAACGGATTATTGATTATTTTTAAACTTGATTCGTTATTTATTTTTAGAAGTGACCTTTTTTGCCTTTTTTATTTTTTAATTGAACCCTGAATGAGTATTATATTATTATTATTATTATTATTATAAGTATTGGTAAAATATATTCTCAAGAATTGATTAGTTGACTTGTGGCACGGTACTAAAAGTGATGTCAATGGCGGATATTATTTGGCTTCTGCTCAGACCCCATTTTAGTGGAACAATCATTACTCATTTATAAACAGGGAGTTGTAACCTGTGCGTCTCAGTGCTTCAGTGACACACTGAGTCATTGTGGACTTGCGTCCAACACATTGATGTTGAAGAAAGAACAAAGTCTACAGGCAAATAAACTAATTAAAATCATAAATGGCCACTTAAAGAAACATTGTACATTTGAAAATACTTGATTTGAAGCTTCATCTCTTTTTCTTTGAAAATGGAAACCAGAGAAATTACAACTTAACTGATGAGCGACAATCAAACATATACATTTGCTCATAATATTAAAGAATTGTATAAATCCATGTGTTGATCCATATACATTTTATTCACCCATCCATCAGCACCCCTCGCTACATCCTCTCATCCAGGCAGCCCGGTCTGCCATGCACGAGTTGAGAGGCGGGGTGACCAGTTAAGGCCCTGGGCTGTGCACAATGTAACTGGGGCACTCACATGTGAGTCCCACACAGGAAAACATGCAGACCTCCATGCAGAACAGCTGCCATAGAGATTTGAACCCAGGACCCATTGAGGACCCGTGAGCCGTTGTGCGGTCCAAAACATCACATTTGATATATTTGAATCACTTCTCTTCATTTGAATCTGCTGTTAACGTCATTTCAGAAAACAAAGCAACTCCATAAGCTCCATAAGGGAGTCTATGAGTACACAAGATACCCAAAGTTACAGTAGTATATTAAAACTGTAGTCGACAATTACAGAGTAATGAAGAATACTAAAATGTAACATAACTGTTTCATAAGCAGAGAAGTACGATAAAGTCGGCATTGTTTGCCAATTAATCACAATGAATAAGTAAACGTTATACACAATAAGCTATTACAATACACTAGACGAAGTAAGACTTTAACATGAAACCGTACAAAATGACGTTATTGCTTATGACGTTACACTCCACAAATTAAAGTCCTCAACTGTGGTTTAAATAGAGGGCTTTGTTAAATTACAACCTTTCCTTCTTCTTAACCTGTGGTTATATTGTTCCTTTCCTGAAGTTAAACCAGCTGTAAGCTTTTAAGGCATAAAAGCTCATTGTCAACATCACTTCAAGTGTTTTTTGGCAGGTATCATAAACGTACTTGAACTATATGACCTGACACGCTTGTGCAACTATGTAATGTTGTGATAAATATAGTTCCACTGACCACACAGTAACAGACAAAGGGCTTTTCGAAGAAATACGTTTATTTCATTGTGCGTTACAATATAATATTTTGAGCCTTCGTGTTGATTTAGTTAATAGGAGAAAGTTAGCGGTCACAGGAGGGCAGCTCTCTGTAATGGCCCCAAGATGGCGCTGGATCCCTATTTTTTGCAGAAGTGTTCGTGGCACAGCACGGTGAGGCAGCTGACCATGTTGGAAAACTCGTTAAAGTCCACACTGTTGTCCTGGTTGGAGTCCAGGCCCTTGAAGATGCGGTCCACCGCCGCCTGGTCATTGGTTTTCTGCAGAAAAAAAATGTTGTGCGACCGGAGAGTTCTATTAGCTTCGATGTCGTACACTTTCTACCAGGAGCATTCACCGATCACGACGTAGAACCACGGACGGCAGAGAGGTCAAAGGTCACTCACCCCGAGCAGATCACCAAATTCATTCTGCAGCAGCTCTTTCAGCTCTCCCTTGGTCAGGGTGTGCTTGTCCCCCTCCTTGCCGGCGTATTTATCAAAGACGCCAATGAGGAGGGCCATAGCCTTCTGGATGTCAGACATGATGATTGCTGGTTGAAAGGGACAGAAAGAGTAAACCGTTCAGTTTGACCCATGATATTTTCCCTCACGTCCCTCACCCCGTCCTGCATTGCTGTGGTTGCACAGGTGAAGGTCAGGCTGGTACTTTCCTTTCCCTAAATACCTCCAGGTCACGCGCTGGAGAAGTTGCTAAAACATGGCGCTTTCTTTAAATGCCGCTGTGGCTAAAAACAAGGTCTAGGTCTGGTAGCGTTCGCCGACGCGCACCATAAGGGATCCTGTGGCCTTGTGGGCAGATTTGGAATGTTAACAACGGACAGCATTTATACACAACATGAGGGAATGTTTTTGGAGGGGACGAAAAGGGAAAACATCTGATATTCGAGTCTGCTTCACCATTGCGGCAGTTTTGATATTTAGCTTTTTAATCTTGCTGAGCTTTAAGTTCCTAATGTATTAATATACCATCATTATTAAGAAAAGGGTCTCATTCTCCCCGGTCAACGGCCCGCAGTGCAAACTCCCCGCCGAACGGCACGGGACGTCGTTATGGCAACAGCTTATTCCCTCAAAGTTAACTCAGTCCAACGAAGACTTGATTTCTTTCCACTGACGTCGTGAGCCCGAGGGAGTTGGTTCTGGTTCCCTCCTGACTCACGTGGGGCTGCTGCCTCTCTGGGGTGTGGCGAGCCGAGGAGACTGTGGCGGCAGAGGGTTTGTAAACACGTTGGAATTGTGCGAGCAAAACAAATTCCACCTTTCTGTTTGTTTGTCAGTTAAAGCGGAATCGGCAGAATGCATCGGTGAAAGGACGTTGCAGGCCTTAAGTTATCCAAACAACCGGCATCAGAGCTAAATGAGCGGCGCGTTTTTTACAAGAAGCACAGATAGAAAAACAAATAACCCTAAATGTGTTCTGTTCAAAAGAATATCCTCTCACAAAAAGTTTTTGGTGCCTTTATTTAAGTCAGCGAATGAAATCAAACAACAGACAAAATAATATTTTCTACTCACCAAAGCTGATTCGAAGAGACTTATAGAGACTGGAGAGTAAAAGTCAGAGGAGCTGTCGTGATGGAAAAGGATGCAAAGGATGCTTTATAGTCCGCCACACCTTCCTCCCTCCCCTCCTCCCTCCCCCCCCCTCCCTTTTCATCTCCAACCACTCCCACGTCTCTCCTCGTGCCCTGTTGGCATGTTGTCATTTCCCAAGTTATTTTTTAAGAAACAATGGATTTATTATTGTAGCTTAGAAAATCACCATGAGACTGCCGATGGTTGTGGGTGCTTGTTGTTTGGCAGTCTGCTTTCAGTCGTTACACACTTGATGTGTGCAATAAGTAGTCAGATAAATGCAGTGCATGTTTTGTTTTTTAGAATGATTAATGGTAGCATTAAAAACAATCTCTCCAGTGTCACAACCAACAAGAATGCATGTGAACTTTATTTCTATTAAGAGCATGAAATATAAAGAGAAAATGCATCAGTGAGCTAGATCGTCTTTTTTAAAGCGAAAAAGGTTTATGTGCCACCTCATGCTTGTTACAGCTACAGTATAATTTCAGGCAATTTAGTAATTTGCTAGAATTCTCAAGACATTAGTTTGGTGTATTGTTAGTTATCTTGTTTTTTCCAGATAGAAATACTTTGCAGAGAACATTCACTGCCTTTATCAGTTCAAAACCTGCATTTCATTTGCATTTCTCTTTTTTATTGAAGATGTTCTGTAAGCTGATGAATTGAAGGATGCAGAAGTTATTATGTGGACTGAATCACTACTTGTATTGATGTGGTCACATGCAGCTGCTCTATTTAGAAACTAAAAATCCACAGCTCCAGATAGTCAGCAGACAAATGTCGAATCTGTTTTGAAATGTTTTAAGTAGGTCTCTTTTTTCTCTGCAGAATAATTCATCTTTAATATTTGCACATTTTTGTACATTTTCAAACACTGACTTTCCTGAAGACTAAGACCAAATGTGACGGGATCTTTGCTGCAAAGCGAATCAAACCAATGAATAAGCGCTAGTTTTGTATATTTACAGTTAAATGTGGACAATATTTCTATCCAAGCACAATGACGTGTATTGTACAGACTTATTTCTTGCATTTTTTGTATTGTATTTGTCTTTTTAATTGATGGAGATGCATGTTTCCAAAAGTAAAACATTTGGGCACAGTGACTCATTGTTATGATCTTGAGTGGGTCCTCTCTTCCTTGCAATTTTGTGGTGGAGGCAGTGACTCAGAGGCCTCGTCCCTGCCCATGAGTCATGCTGCAGAGACCACGAATCAGAGACGTGAGACTGATCACTGTGGCAACTCGCGATGTGTGTGTGGCCCGTTGCATGACTTAAAGTTTGAGATATAAAAGGTCTTTTCCTGTCTCTCCTCTTTGGTCTGGGTGCAACTGTTTTGGTCTCTAATTAACAACTTCAATGAAAGTACAGTAGTACTGATCATAGGTTGGAACTCCAGGCAGCGACATTCATGACTTCTGCAACTGGATTTAAGATTTCTGCATTGGACTGTGCTTATTCACCGAGTGGAAAAAGTTGGTCAACATTCCTCCCTGCCCTTCTTACTCAATCAGATTGACCGGGGAGGGAGGGCGTATCCTTGGAAACCACATTTTGTAAAGTATCCAGCTCTGACTAACATGAAACTATTTGCAGCTATCGAACGTTAACAGCCAACATTATGGATGCGGTTCCTCTTACGCCATCTGGTGGTCACGCGGAAGCACTCTGAGGAGTAAGCACAGAGTCACAGGGTCTCTCCTCGCCTCGTGCTACCACCCACAGCCCTTCCCAACTTAACATCCACACAGCAATGAGAAATACTGGAGTCATAATGAGTCTCCACAACACATCCTCCAGCACCTTCAGAGGACTTCAACCAGTCGTTTTACTTCAATAGGCAGCATTTTAAAGACACAATGGGGAAAAGTTAGGGCATGACAAGGAGCAAAGCTCACGTCTAAGCGATTGCAAAGAGTTAACAGAAAATAAGCACTTTTCACATTGTCATATTACCCGCTGCCACACGATCACAATAGTTTGTAATTTTCCATGCCAGCATTCACAAACCGGATGTTGGAAAGGTGTGTTCAGAACATTGCTGTTATTGCTTAACAAATGGAATCGTCCGCAGAGAGAGGTTGTTCTTCCTGTGTGTGTGTGTGTGTGTGTGTGTGTGTGTGTGTGTGTGTGTGTGTCTGTGAGTGTGTCCAAAGAAGGTGCGGCAGGCTTTGGCAAATGTCTGCTTATCTCTGAAGGCCAATCATTGCACATTGTTCAATGTGTGTCGGTCGATCCCCACAGGTCATGCGTCTCTCACTTCATGCCTGGAGAGAGCTATTCATCCTCACATGATGATCGTATGAAGGCCACATGATGAACAAACAGCATGTGCAATTTGTCGATGAATTCAGCGCACCTTAACCCTTAAAGAGAAAACCGTCAGCAGAGTGGGAAATCCTCTCTGCAAACTCAGCTGCGAGTCACATGGGTGTGGTGCTTGTGTAAACACAGGGGGGGGGGCAGACAGACACACACCCTCGCAACTTTGTAACCCAGCAACTTGAATGTTACTCCTGTAACTATGCACAGTACAGGGCTGTGCCTGAGGAGGGTGTGTGCAGAGGTTCAGGAGCACACATATCGCCCTGAGTTTTGTCTCCCAGGCAGGCCTGTTCTCTGGCAGTAATGGTTCTGGTGACATCACTGAGATGGGCAGAGCCTGACCTCAATGGTTGCTCCCTGTATTACAGGATACATATTGCTATCATGTATGACTAAAACATGTGATTGGAGGAGATGGTCAGAAAAGAGCCGGAGGAGAAGCCAATCTCAGGGTCAGAGGGGAGGGTGGAAACATTGGTGTACTGACGCGCCGTGTGACACGTGACTCAACAACAACGTGCCCAGGAATGTCCTGTTCAAGACAATCAATCGACAAGAATGCCACAATCTTTATTCGTTTACAAAGCAGCCGACCACCTTGTATTCATCGTGAAGCGTGACTCAGAAAGGTGCATCCCCGACCAGAACATTCTGCACATTCCTCACAGCGGCGATAAGCAGAACATTATGGAGCTGGGAGGGAGGGGCTCGTCTGCACTTTTACACACAGGAAAACAGAAATTGCAGGTGGTGGTTAAAGCATCGCGTCTTAGTGTTGATGGCATATTGATCGCAGGAATGAGCTTCTCCAGGGTGTGTGTTTTGGACAATGGAACACATGGGGAGGAGCCATTTTCTATTCATTGTAGGAAAAAAACAAAAGAAAGTAAAACAGGCAGAGGTGCTCTAATGTTTAAATAACCACCGGACACAACAGGTTTGAAATTCTTCATTGTATTTAATGAACAAAATTATCTTTATACAAATCTAAATGCCTTTTTATAATCTGCAGATGTTACAATTTACTTCCTGGCCATTTTCATTTCCCTCTGATAGCACTGCTCACAGGCGATAGAAAGTCCGACAACCAGGGAAACAAACTCCTCGAAGTCAACCTTGCCATCACCGTTGCTGTCCAGGTCCTTCATGATTTTGTCCACTGCAGCAGGGTCCTTCTGAGACTGGGTGGAAAAAAGGGTTGTGGCGTGAGCTTCATCGAGAACACTTTGTGCCGCGTTTAACAAATCAGCACGTCCAAGCCCTGGACTTAACAGGTTTGGTCCCTTCTCACCTTGAGGAAGGTAGACAGCTCGTTCTCCATCAACTCCCTGAGATCTCTTCGGCTCAGTGTGACGCTCTTGCCGTCCTTATTGGCGTAGCGGTGGAACACCTTGATGAGTGACTCCATGGCCGTTTCCAGTTCTGAAGGCATGGCTGCTGAGATGGGTTCGGACTGGGGGGGAAGGAGCAGGCATTTGTTTATTATGAGAAATGATGCCATAGAGTTCAGCCGGACAATTTCAGGTTTAACTTGAGAAGAATGGAAAAGAGGTTATTTGTTTTATGGTATGAAGATGCTGATGAGTTAATCTACGGGCATGAAAGCGCACGGCGGAGTTCACAGGCCGGCTGATCCCTTCTGTGTAAACAGTCTCCTTCTTTTGCAAGACACAACAGCTGGATGGACACATCTACCATCTGCCACCTCACCTTTAGTGAGACAGCTTCTTCCGAGGATCTCATAGAGAAAATATTCTATGTCTAGGAGGATATTATTGTAAATCCCCAGTAAAATACTGGCCGCTGCATGCATCACCCATGGGTGAGCTGAGGGCCAAACTCAGTTTTGGAGAAGAGGACAGTTCCAAGACATTTTAGGAGGACGTTGATTGGGCAGGCACACCTTTCTCTCCACCTCATCGCCCTTCCACGCGACGTGTAACACTCATGAGTGTGAGGTCTGTCGTCATGGGCTGTTACGAATGTTATACAAAAGAAGAAACCACAAAACCCAAAAGGGTCCGCTCCGTCTCCGACTGTTGCTGCACGAGTGCAACAGTACAAAAGGAGAAGTGGGAGGGAAAACAGGGGCTGTGTGTTATTAGAGTTGGAGCGAATGGAAAAGTTCAGCTGAATGAGGGACAAATGTGCAGACACACAAAATGGTGGTGGTATTTCCACAGAGTCCAACCACACCCTTCTGTGGAGCATATAGGCTGTATGGACCCGACAGGGTTGACATTAAAAACAAATAGCAATAGGAATTCTTTTACAAGAATTTATAATAAACAAACGAGAACTCAAAACTTATGAAAAGTGAAAAGGACCATCACATGACTACATTGCGTAATCATTCAATACATAGAAATAAAGAACACCAGCGTGCAGTGAAATAATAATATAATTATGATGTAACAGAAACCATATTCAGAATACACAGACACTTTGATTGGCAGATTAAAGAAACGAATGTGACACTCCTCATTGATGTTCCGGACGGGACCGGCGCATACCGACAGTTCTTACCGTGCAGGGCGGGACGTGGTCGGCAGAGGAGAGGTGGGAATGTTCAGAGGTCGGGAATAAAGGCAGCTTTTATAGTCCGACACCGCCCTGCGGAGCAGCGAGTCAAACGGCGGCGTGTCGGTGGGCGTGGACGCCGTAGAGGAGCGAACTTCAGATTATAAGGTCGGGAGATGTTGGACTCATTTAGAGTTCTTCTTCAACAACACGATCATGGCGATAATCCACAGGTACGATAGGATATAGGGACAACCACAGGAACTCGTGGAAGCCCGATGGATTCATGCAGCGTGATTACTGATCGACTAATCGATCAGACGGCTGTTCACTAATGTTGAATGGCAGATAGAGGGAGAGAGAGGGGGAGAGAGAGAGAGGGAGAGGGAGAGATCTGCAGCTTTGTTTCAGACACACAAAGTCTCTCAGTAGATGAAACGAGGTGCAGAACGTGCAGGAGGCCTTTTTGCTTGTTTTGTTTCGGTTCACTTTTCTTTCTTCTCATCGTTGCTCCTCTTTATTTGCTCCTTGAACCCAGCTGTTCATTTACTTGTACATTTTGTATAGTTTACCGTTTGTTTTTTCACCTGTCCCACAGGCAAGGACTGCTGACTTAAAAATCAGCTTACGTTCTGCACTATTAATGTGATATTATTACAAAGCATTGTTTTTGTAAATACACTTAACCATCTTCAGAGGGATCGCTATTATTTTCGTATTACATGCAGCTCGGAGAGAACCCCGCCGACCCCCCCACACACGGAAGCGCTCGATCAGTCAACAACAAATGGGTTTATTTATTTTGCCAGGAGATTCACATATTAAAGACATGCACGAGGAGGCCCCCAATACGCAATTCAATTAGAGACTGTTTTGCAATACATCACTTGCAGTAGTATTTTTGTTTTTTTTAATAAAAGCTTGTACTTTATTGGACTGATTTAGCGAGTGTCTTCTATATGTTAAGCGTCAATGTCTGTATTACCAAGCATTGCACGTTTATTGGGGTACGACATGATAATATCAGCGGGGATCCGAGCTGCGCGTCACTGAGCGCCTGACCTCCAAAATGAAACCAGCATTTCTGAGACTCTTGCGCCGCTCTGTGTCCAGCTAAAGGCATCGCCCCTGCTTTCCATCCCTGTGCAGTATATCAGATTGTCTATTATTGTGTCTACGTGGAGACGGCGAGGCGAATCACTGAGAAGCAATGAGGACAATTTGAGAACAGCTGTGAAGGCTAGCATGCACTGTACAAAAAACCCTGTAAAAAGGTCAAATGAATGCGAAAACCATAAATTTACCTTAATTTTCATTTACGGTTATATAGATAAATACTGTTATTTTACAGATGATTCCTGTAAAATTATGATCAGACACCTTCAATTAAGGTATATTGCTAAAAATTCTGCAGCTAATTTTTTTAATTTTACCGATTTTTCCTGTTTTATTATGATGAAACCCCATCAATAAAGTGATATCGCAAAAAGTTCTGCAGTGAAACACTGTTCTTTAACAGACTTTCCCAGTATTATTATGTTCAAACACCGTCAATAATGTAATTTCTCTAAAGGTTCTGCAGTAAAACACTGTTATTTTACAGATTCTTCCTGTTTTTTTTTATGATGAAACTGTCACGGTTAGGTTAATGTCTGGTTTTATTTTGTAGTTTCTTGCCTCTGTTCTCCCTGGGTCATGTCACTTCCTTCCTTGTCCTGTCCTCCTTTGTGATTGTCTGTCATGTCATGATTGTTTCCACCTGTGTCCAATCACCTCCCTAGTGTATTTAAGCTATGTGTGTCTGTTGTCACTTGTCGCGTCATTGTCTTTGGTCACGGATGTACCTGTCTATCGTCCTGGATGGTCCTCGGTCCTGCCTGCCTTTTTGGCCCAAGGTCCTGTGTGTGTTTTTGCCCGTTGGCCTTTTGCGTTTTTGCATTTTGACTATTAAAGCCCTTTTTGTTTCCCGCAATCTCTGTGTTTGAGTCCTGCCTTTTTCCCCACGCAACATCCCTGGCAGAAACACCTTCAAAAAAGTGATATTACCAAAAGTTTTGCAGTAAAACACTGTTATTTGACAGATTTTTCCTGAATTATTACAATCAAAACCTTCAATAAAGGGATACCACTAAAGGATCTGCGGGCAAAAACTGCACAGGTTTCCCATCTAAATACAATCAAAATCAAACACCTTTAGCGATATGACTAAAGGTTCTGGACTAAAACACTGTTATTTTACATTCTTCCTGTAACAGGCATTCTCATAAAATATAAGCTTTTCATTTTACTGTGAAAAATACAAAATAAAGTGATATATCTAGAAGATTTTCAATGGTTCAATTGAACTAGGAGTTGGACACTGAATTACAAATACAGTACATGCCATTATTCATTTTAAAACATTTTTTTTCAACCGATTATTTATAAACTAATATAATCCGGGAAGAATTAAAAAACTTTAAAATGGCATTTCTCCATCTTGACTGTTATTTACTATCATGATGAGGTGTTGACTTCACCATTGAAACAGGTGGAGAAAGCAACACATGCTGATGGGGTGGTGTTTTTTTTTTTTCTTGCTTGTGTTTTCCAATTCAGTATTATATGGTTTTCCTTAATATTCTCCAGATCCCAGGTTCCTCCATTTAATTCTGATAATATATGAGGACAAACATTACACTTTTAATCCCGAATCCCAACTAGGCAGTGTATTAATGAGTCAAATCAAAACATACCGCAAAAGGTCAATGAATCTTTACCAAGTGACAGTGCAGATAAAGAACAATATTCCAAATTTCCAGTCATAAGCCCAATCCTTGGTGCATCTGGGGAAACAAATGAGAAAAAGGACAAAGATTCATTGAAAAAAGGCTTTTATTTTTTACCTTTCCTTTAAACACTTTTATCAGATGTATCATAGCAAGGTTAACACACTTGGAGCTAAAAAAACCCAAACAAGCAAATTGACACATCAAAATCAATCCAGCCACCTATAATTGTATTATCTATAGCTATGTTTACCATGTATCTTGTGTGCAAAAAAAAAAAAAGATTGATCATGATGAAATGTCTTTGAAAAGTATGCCAGCTCTATGGTGGCCCTGAGAGCTCAACACTCTTACCATTATATCCGCCAATCCGTCTGTCCCCCCCCCCCCCCCCCCCCCCCCAAGCTGTAACGTAAGGGAACCATATAAGCATTACCTTATATGGTTGTCAGTGGTGGTGAAGGTAGGGGGGGGGTGTACATTTCACAAGGTAGTAGTTGTCTGTATGGGGATTATTTAAGGAAGAAAGTCTCCTGGGTATATTGGCCTACTGTAACCTATACCATGGTATATTATTTTATTTAATAATACCTATATGATTATTATGCACTGTGCTGAACAGCTGTCTCCGGTGTTCACTGACATCTTCAACACCTCCCTGGAGACATGCCACGTACCAGCCTGCTTCAAGGCCTCCACCATCATCCCTGTCCCCAAGAAGCCCAGGATCACAAGACTCAATGACTACAGGCCTGTCGCCCTGACCTCTGTAGTCATGAAGTCTTTTGAACGGCTAGTCCTGACCCACCTGAAGTCCCTCACCGCCCCCCTCACCGCCCCCCTGCAGTTCGCCTACAGAGCCAACAGGTCTGTGGACGATGCTGTCAACATGGCCCTCCACTACATCCTCCAGCATCTGGACTCCCCAGGAACCTACGCCAGGATTGTGGACTTCAGCTCTGCCTTCAACACCATCATCCCGTCTCTGCTGCAGGACAAACTCTCCCAGCTGCACGTGCCCGACTCCACCTGCAAGTGGATCACAGACTTCCTGTCTGACAGGAAGCAGCACGTGAAGCTGGGGAAACATGTCTCAGCCTCTCGGACCATCAGCACCGGTTCCCCTGAACATCAGCTCCATCACCAAGAAGGCTCAGCAGAGGTTGTTCTTCCTGAGGCAGCTGAAGAAATTCAACCTGCCAAAGACGATCATGGAGTCCATCCTCTGCTCCTCCATCACCGTCTGGTACGCTGCAGCCACAGCCAAGGACAAGGGCAGGCTGCAGCGTGTCATCTGCTCTGCAGAGAGGGTGACCGGCTGCAATCTGCCGTCCCTGCAGGACTTGTTCGCTTCCAGGTCCAGCGAGCTAAAAAGATCGTGGCCGACCCCTCCCACCCCGGACAAAACCTGTTTGTGCCCCTTCCATCTGGCAGGAGGCTGAGGTCCATCAGGACTAAGACCTCCCGCCACACGAACAGTTTCTTCCCGTCGGCAGTCGGGCTCATCAACAGAGCCCGGTCCCCCACTGACTGACTATAACATTCCACCGGTCACTCCCCTTCATACTGCACATGCCACTTTAACTGTAATTTTTCACTTTGTCGTCACTCGTCACTTTGTTACTTGTTCGCTAGTGCACTTTATGCTAATATTTTAAATTTTTAACTCTAACTTTATTCTCTTGTTTTATACTAACCCATAGCCTTATTCTACTAACCCATTGCATTAGCATTTCATTTTACTTTATTTTATTACTTGTGCACTGCTGTCTTGTTGTCTATTGTTTCACTGTCTACTGTCACGCACCAACCGCCAAGACAAATTCCTTGTATGTTTGACATATTTTGGCAATAAATTGATTCCTGATTACAGGCCGTCATTAGTCACTGTGGAACCGTATAGCAAAGTTTCAAATCTCCTCAAATATAATTAGAATGATTGATAAAATTCTGCTTTTCCACTCTGCATGGTCCTGCGAGGTGCATGCAGTAGCATCAGTAGCATGATGTAAGTCCACAAACGAACACGGACCTAACTTCATGAGTCACAAAAAGTAGCACCAACAAGCTTGTCCAAGCCGTGTTCATCACCTTTTAATGTCCCCTGGAAACACTTTTGTCTTTTTCTGTATTTACTGTGTTGCCGGAATTTGCAGTGTGATTTCTAAATGAGCAACATGTATTGTCAATTGGGTGAAGTTGTTTTCTTAATTTGCTTGTTTTGTCTATTAGCATGCTTTTTTTTGGTTGCAGTGCACTGAGCTCTCAGGGCCACCGTACAACTCAGATGAAGGGAGGAAAAAGGAAAAATTCCTACGGCCAGTGGGGGAAATTACATACAGATGTACTTTGCTGAGATCATTAATAGTACTTAAGAAATCATACTTAATACTACATATAGTAATCACAATGCAAGGATCAGAACAAGTGGTTCATATTGACTAATATTGTGTCTTATATTGTGCAGTTGATACTTACTAGTGATGGACTTTTGGTGTTGTTGAGTGCCTGTTCTCCCCTGTAAACGTTGTTCCAATGCTTGATCTGAAAAATGTAAGCAAGTTTCGTATCATTAGCATTTATCAGTGTTAGAAAGGAAAATATATGACCCAGAAATAATTTGCCACTACACACATATTTCATCCATAAAGTATTCAGACCCTCAACAATCTACACTCAATACCACATAATAAAAAAGAGAAAACATAATTTTAGAAAGAGAAGACATACGTATTGAGACCCTTTACTTAATGCACCTTTGGCACGGTTACAACCGCAAGTCTCTCGCAACAAGCCTTACACACCTGGATTTGGGGATTTTCCGCCATTCTTCTCTGCAGATACGCTCAAGCTTTGTCAGGTTGGATGGGGAACCTGGATGGTAGAACAGCTATTTTGAGATCACTGAAAATAGATTAAAAACCTATTAGTAACCATGGATGGTGAACAGTTTTTTAAGGATCATATAACCAGTTTTGTATGCATGGCTCTTTCTATTTTATAAGAAGCACATTTTTGCTGTTTTATATTGCTGTTATGTTAGAACAACTCCTATCTGTGTATGTCGCCTCTTTTTGTCCTGTCCCTGGGTTTAATTCTGTACGCCACAATCCGATGGTATCTAGTCATTCCTGGCTCTTCAGCATTGTCATCATCTCACAGGCGGTGCACTGCTTAGCGTCCTTTGCTGTGTGGAGTACAGTTTGAAACAGTGAAGAATACCGTCAATTATACCTCAAAACTGTTACTGTGGAATTTATTTATTTTAGCTTGGTGGCGATCGTCAAAAACGAACCCGGAAACACCACAAATGATCGGTTTAGAGCAGGGCTATTCAACTTCAATATCAAGTGGGCCAAATATGAACATCACTGGATGTTCGTGGGCCACACCAATTATTTTGGTGAATAATTGCTATAAATAACTTAGTATAATGTTAATGGATATGCTTTTGACCTTTTGACTGTAGGCATTCATCATCAGAGGATGCATTATGCTGTATGTATTATTTAATGTGAAATATGAAAACTGCAACTCTCCTTCGCCCGGACCCTCCTAGTAATAACATGCATGTTTAGGCTAATAAAGCTTCCAATCCAAATTGTGTAACATTTTATCTAAAAAAAATGTATGAAAACCGTTGTCTTGTGAGGAGTCATTGTTCCTGCCACCGAGACTTTGACTATCATCTGCTCTTCAACCCTGAAACAAAGAGGGAAACACCCAGCCTGCAGAGGACCTGAGCGCTCCATAAAGGGGACTTGGGGCTTGTCAGGCCTGTAAGATGAGGCTCGTCAATGATCGCTCGAGCAAGCACATGAACGCTCATTAGGGACCCGGTGAAAAGCCGTTAGATTGTGACATGTTCGGGTTTCCTGTTACACATTTCACAATAAAGCATTTTCAAATCTGGATATAAAATGTAAATATGTGTAAAGGTTTCATGCCGATGAAGATATGATTTATAGAGCATTGACAGTTTACCAAAACGAAATCTTTCTCAGTACGAGACATTTTTTTTATATGCATGCATATTGTGTATGCTGTGTATGCAACCAGCCAAACAATCCCTTACTCTATCAATTCATCTGTCAATTATTTTTTTGAATAAGCGATCGATCTATACTTGACAATGCCAGATAATAGTTAACAATTTAGCCTGCCATATTTCTTCACAGCACGAGATGAGGTAGGTTATTAAAGAGATTTGGTTCACGAGCTCTGGCATAATCAACATAAAATCCTCATAATAGAAAAGCAACATGCAGGGAATTGTTTACTTTTCTAGTTTATAGACTAATCCAAACATCACATCGCTGTACTCGCTGATGGCATCGATAACATTCCATCAATGCTCGTAATTCCACATCGCCATATAGCGTTTATTCCGAAGGCGCGTTCGCCTGCACTTCCGGTTTGGTCCTAGTTATTTCCCGCTGACCTGACGCAGCTCACAACAGACCAGCAGGCGCACCGGCAGTCCCGTCTCTGCTGACTCAGTGCCTTACCAGCAGTCACTTCGCCCCGCGATACCGCATCCAGCAGCCGACGCAGCCTCCTCCGCCCAACCGACCCCGGCACCACCACCAACCACCACCCACCACCACCGAAGAAATGGCTAAGACCGCAATTGGTGAGTTTTGCACCATGATATTTTTGTTATTTTTTCTCTCCCAGAGATTGCAGAGGCTTTGCGGATTCGATGATGCTTTTTTTTTAGATACTGTGGCGACACCCATGGCACAAAAGGATGCTGAGGGTTTGGCTGCTTACAGGGAGCGGCCAAACTCCACTGCGAGTCACTGCTTCAACATGAAGTTGCAAAATTGAAGCAGGATTATTCTTTTATTCAATCTTTGTTTTTACAAGATTTCTTTTTTTTTTGTTGCGTGTGTCTTGATCCGAAATCCACGCGAGCGGCGATCAATATGTGATCCACTTCGCCAAATCAGTGACGCATATATATATATTTTAAGTTCACTTTTAATGCGAACGAATGTATGAAATATAATGAATCCACGGCATCGCGGTGGGGAGGAAGGGAGGGGTGGGGGGGGAGATAAAGGGCGACGTTATTTTCTCCCACAGCAGAATGGTGTCGACGCGCGGAGCCGCGCAGCATAATGCAGCGACCCCACCCAACATCCCCGGTCCCTCCGAAGCCGCCGGCCGCCCTGCGCAGGGTGTGACATTATCTCACCGTGACAAACCGCCTTTACCAAAACTGGGACAATCTCACTGCACGAAGCTTCGCTGAAAAAAAAGCCCCGCTCATCCAATTTTGTGGGTGACCGCTAAAGGCGTGAATAAGAGAGAGAGAGAGAGAGAGAGAGAGAGGGAGATAAGAAAAGAGCATCCTTTGGCAGAATTGCGTTGCAGTCGAGGGAAGAATTTACGACTCAAGATGAAAATGAATGTCGTCTCTGGAATAATACGAGGCAATCCTATTAGGTGGGTTATAGACATGCATGTACTATAATATAAGCTTTATGGGACAGTATTTGGTAGAAATAAAAATCATTTTGCATGTCATTGCAGGTGGTAGGCCTCATGTGTGTGTCATTTCCACATTAGCCTATATATATAATTTATATTCATGCGTTAATTCAAATATTTTAACATATCACGTTGGGAGGCCTACACACACACACACACACACACTGGATGTGACCTGCGGGCTCGACGGAATAAGACGTCTTTAATCTTATCTGCCACTAAAGATAAGTGTGCTCGCTTTAAGGGAGCGTGTGGCCTGTCTAGCGGCTAGCCTGTTTGTCTTATGCTTGATTTAGCACTTGATGGATGGAGGGGCATGCAGACAGACAGCGGTGAGGGGTCCTGCATGGCGTCTGCACCGAGGGACACCGGCATTCAAGCCTCCACTGTTAGATGTGTTCCCCTCTCCTCCTCCTCCTCCTGCTTTTCTTTGCTCTGAGCCGTGCACCAGCTTCAGGGGATGGGCAGCGAGCCGACACTGAGGGGCGAAGGCCGTCATCATGCCACTCAGCATCTTGCAGGTCATTGAGTTTGCGTCGGCTACAGAAACGCAGTAGAGTCGCATGTGGAATTTAATTCTACTTTCGGAGATTTCACATCCAGAGTCAGACTATTGAGGGCAGCGTAAATACACATTTATATATTTTAATGTGTGTTTTGTTCTTCCTCTGAGCTGAGAAGTGAGCATATCTAAGGCCTCTACATAACAAGCTGTATCAACTATCCTTCAAAAGACCCGTTATAAGAACACTTGTGTTTGCTTTAAGGCTTCTTCAGCCCTTTTCCTGATCCTTATCACGCACCCGTGTCATGTCCTGTAAGGTGTGGTCATTGAGCCTCCCCTATAAATCAATTCCTTTGTGTGCAGGAAACAGAGGATTCTCAGGCGTCATCAATTTTAAGCCCCGAGTCCCCATTAAATCCAGCGACATCTAATCTGCATCACTATTGTCTTAATGTGTACGAAGGTCTAAAGACTCGCAAACGCGAGCTAATTTATCACAGAGTCTCATCGACTCAACTCGGCACACTCACGTGTTCTGGTTCGGAGGACTGCTTTGAAACGAAGCTGGGAGGAAGAGGTGGCATCCATCCAGCGGTGACGCCACGCACTCGTGATTTGGAAGAGACAGTTTAGAGATTTTAGCGTCCTAGTTTTGATGTTATCCTCCGGGGTTTTAGACATTTGTACACACAGCTACCTCTTTGATCTGCACTTTTACTGTTCTGATCCAGAGCTGTAACCACTGGCAGATACACCAATTAGTCAATTGAGGGAAATGATTAAATGCAACTAGCATGATAATCATTTAAGTCATTTTTGAAACAAAAATTCCCAAACAGATTGAGTTGTTATAGCTCTTTAATTTTGTGGTTTTGTGTGATAATGAACTGAATACCTTAGGGTCTTTTGCCAGGATTTAAAGTCCTCCCCCTGTGCGTTAGTAAACTAAGAGGGGTATTTCCTTGATTATTGGATAGTATATAAACCAAAATGTTTCCAATCCATTGAAAAATATCCTTATTTGCTGCCTTGTGCACTGATCTGGGGGACAAAGGGTGCGGCCCATCCCTCCATAAAAGACTAATTCATCTGGGTGCTGTATCGTTTTATTTAACAACCAATTTTGCAGTGGTAATATCTTCATAATTTTGAGATTATATTGTTGTAAAGGGCTTTTATATGCCAAGCGCAGATGCCAAGCCCATATTGCTGCGAGGTTAAAGGACCCAAGGCAGTAAACATTGTACAATACACACGGTCATGGTTTGTGTCACTTAATGTTTCTCAATTTGGGCCGTTTTGCTCAAAGTAACTCTACTGCTTGTTCTTTTTTTGAATTGGGGGCTGGGTAATTAGAAGAGGAAGAGGGCAGAGAAGCAGAGTGTGGTCGAGAGAAACGGAGAAACCAAGCAGAGGTGTGGTGGTTTTTGCCAAGCCAGAATGAAAGCTCCCGGGAGAGGATGAAGGGATGGATGGACTATGAAAGAGAAAAGTGGGACTGAGAACACATCAGCAACAGATGGAAGTGAGTCTCGGGGATGCAGGAGGTGCTGGAGGAGGGGGATGCTCGCGGGGGAGGAGGCACACTAGATATCGACGGCTGACGGATTGGAAGGCGCGGCGCAGTTTGCGGGCCCGGTGCCTGTGGACGGGGGGGCAGGAAGAGCAGCTCTCAGAGCTGAAAGCGGCCTGGAGGAGTGCCGGCATCCGCGCGCTATCATGTGTGTCTGAAATGGTTTTGCCTGACCAGACGTGTCTGAAACCCAGCCGATGTCTTCGAAGAGATCCTGGTGGTTGGACACGTCCCGCTGTGGAACTTCCCTCTTGATCATTTACCAATTTCCGTGTGCTGCATGGGGAGGGAGCTTATTAGCTTATCCAGCGGTTCACCGAAGGAGAATATCTTTTCTCTCAGGAGAAATACAAAGGCAATTTCACATTTTAGCACAATGGAGAATCTCATATATTTTTGATTAGGAATATGAAAAAAATGTGCTGGAGAATGAAGACCTGTTTCAATTCACAGTGAGTGCTTATCTTCCAAGACACTGGTCGTTATGGTGAAAAAAACTGAAATAAAACTCAACAAACCAGTATTGAGCTGCAACAATTTAACAAAAAATCAATCTACAGAAAATTGATCTGCACCATTTTTAAAATGATCAATCCGTAGTATTGTTTAACTGCTCTATTTGACATAATTGTAAATGTAATAGTTGTGTAATAGGGGTTTGGGATTGTTAGTCGGACAAAACAAGACATTTAATGACATGAATGTGATCAAGATTGTTAACAATTACCTAAATATTTTGTTGACCCAACCAGACTGAGAAAATAATGATTAATGAAAACAAATAGTCCAAAATCTGGATCTAAATGTAAACAATATTGAACAGAAAAGGCATCTTCCTGAGGGTGGCGACCGCTGAACTAAAGCCCTAATGATCTGCTGCATATGCACTTAACTGAAATTACCTGCTCCGCTGAATCATTAGCGCTTCATTCCTCAGCAGTCAACTGGGATTGTGTGTTGGAGCAAATGGCTACTGTGGTCTTGACACACACTCTGCCCTTAATGGGCCGGTGACAACCCACCGGACGCCCCTTTCCACCCCTATCGTCAGCAGAAATGGTTCGGCCCGCTAATTACAAATTAAAGCAATACATCCACCTGCAGTGGCTGCTTCTATTAGGCTGTCCTCGGGGCGGTGGGTGGTGGCGGGTGGAGTCCCACTGGGAGCTGCCCCTTTTACTGGTTTAATCCTCCTGTCTGTGATTTCTGTTTATATCAGAAAGGAGTTATCGAGACAGTGAAGCAGCCAAACATTTTATCCATCTTCCTTCACCCTCTCTTTCCCCTCATCTGCCAGAAATGTTTCTCTACCAAACTCCCCCTTTGTCTCCATTCCTACTCCACCCCTCTCCTTCTTTTCAACGCCATCCATGCTCCCACCCTATCTCACTCGCTCCTCCGGGGAGGGCTTAACAAGGCCACGAGAGAGTAGTGAGAGCTACATCTGAGGGTTGATCACATTACCGTGGCGTCTGCCGGTCTGCAGGGCACAAAGTGAGAGACAGGGAGAAGAGGAGGATGGAGTGAGCAGGGAATATGAGTGAGGAAGAGGATTTGCATCAATCACGCTGCACACCGCACCCCACCACAGTGAAGCTCTTTCACAGCAGATCTAATTTTGGGGGTTCGCTACTGTAGCTCTCTGCAGATCACGAATCAACGTGGCACCCCGCAGGCCCTGTAACTCCCCGCTAAAATAAACCCCGCAGGCCCTGTAACTTCGGGTGATGGATTATTGTTCTATATTATGGCATTCTGCGTGCAAATCTCCTCCATGGGGCGGTGTACCTTGACAGAACGCTGCAGCCGTGGGTGAAAGCGGAATAGGTCGCAAGCTGCTGTGCATTGCAGATATTATTTGCTGTTCTCCCTGCGGGGAATTCTGCTGCACTCCGGTGCTCACATTACAAAGTAGTAGATGCCAAAATAAAAGAAAATCAAGGTGTGGCCCGATCACAGTGTGTGTGAGTGTTTCTGTTTTCTTTTTGTTGGATCACTTTCTCCCTTCATTCACATTCACATTGCTGCTAAACGCTCAGCTATTAGCCTACATCCACAAGCCAATAAGATAAAAAAAAACAACCCAAACCACACATCCATCTCAATATCCACTGTAAACAAAAGAAACGCATGGTCTTTTTAGGTGTCAGCCGAAGAACGGGTGAGAGGCAATAGGGCGTTGGTGTGACTTTGTTAATAAATAATATGCGCAGCTAATGATGTGTGGGGAATCCTGCGGGAGCGGCAGCTTCTTGGCTGTTTGGGGAATGAGGCCAAGTAAGGACACGTCCATCCCACTTCCCTCGCAGCGCTGAGAAGAGAAAGGACGCAAAATGCCTCCAAAACCCAGGGCAGCTCCAAGAGGGATCCTTTGATGAGGTTTTCTTTTTGGGGGGGGGTGGGGGGGACATGATGAATAATAATTTACATCAAGGACCTCCTGTGGCGGAGGAAGAGGGTTTCATCTTTTTGTATGTTAGTAGGCTAATGATATTTTGTGTACGTGCACTCACTTTACACACACACGGTGAGTTAACACACAGTCCTGTTTCATCTTTTGTTTTTCCCCTCCACAGCATACAAAGAAAAGATGAAGGAGATCTCCGTTCTCTCATTCATCTGCTCTTGTCTGTATCCGGAGACCCACAAAAACATCATGGGCGACTTCGAAGGTACGCGGCGATCCGATTTCTATCAAATCTTCTAAATAAAACGTGTTTGAATTAAAAGCCAACGGAGACTTGTTTGTCCGCCCGTCTGTCTCTCTAACACATTAATGCGCACGCATGCAGACATGGACATCAAGCCGATTAACAAGCGAGCCTCAGGCCAGGCCTTCGAGGTCATCCTGAAGCCGACCTCCCCCGTGTCTGATGCTGCGCACTGCGTCACCACCCCCCCAAAGAGGGACGTTTCCCTGGAGGACATCCAGAAGAAACTGGAGGCAGCTGAGGAACGGAGGAGAGTAAGGATGCTTCCAATCATCTTCATGGCACCCGGCTGCCACGCATGACTTTGGTTCAGTAAGAGCCACAAAAAGCGCTTTGCAGCACCCAAACCAAACATCTTCCCAAAGCAGGAGACCTTCTACCAGAATGTTGCTGGTATGCAGGTGCTGCATAATAACTATTAGACTTCACTTTGACGGCTGGTTGTTTGGTTTATCATGAGTCACCTTAACCCAACATCTGTCTAGTTCTAATGCATCTTATTGATTCGAATGTCCTTTCAGTCAATAGAAGCAGCTGGCACATCCTGCAGACCACCAACAAATCAATCATTCAAATCAATAGCACAGCTTCACATTGTTTTAACACCAGATGTCCAATACTATGGGTGAAACGGCAAAATGTTCTTTAAATCATTTAAATCAAATGTCCAGAGAGGATGAAGGTGTCAAGTAGTGAATTCTTTGTGTTTAGCATTAATAAGTTACAGCAGTGCTTACTCGTGCTTACATTGCAAGAAAAATCAATGAGTGTTTTTCAGCAAATCTCCGTCTCTCCATCGACCCATTGCTCTCGTACTCTCGCCTCCAGTCCCAGGAGGCACAGGTACTCCGGGCCCTGGCCGAGAAGCGCGACCACGAGCGTGACGTGCTGCTGAAGGCCATGGAGGAGAACAGCGCCTTCAGCCGCATGGCCGAGGAGAAGCTCCAGGTGAAGATGGAGCACATCGAGGAGAACCGGCAGGCTTACCTGGCGGCCATAATGGAGCGCCTGCAGGAGAGGGTAAGGACCAGAGGTGTAGACGTGCTCGGGTCATAAATCCAGAAAAAACCCGATCTCAATCTGTGTCTTTTCTCCAGGAGAGGCACGCTCAGGAGGTGCGCCGGAACAAGGAGTTGAGAGAAGAAGTGACAGCGTGAGAAGCCCCAACAGGATCTACATCCCACCTCCAACCCTCCCCCCCCCCCCCCTCCCCCCGACCCTAACCCTAACCCCAACCCCAACCACCACCCCCCGACCCTGAGGAACAACCCCGTCCCCACCTTATCCCACATGTCCCCACCTTCTCCGCCATACTCCCCCCATACTACTATGAAACTACCACAGCCCGAGACGCCACCCCGAGACAGTGGGAGGATCAAATGGGGGTGGGGGAGGGAAAAAAAACAGCAAACACCATTTAGGCTAAAAAAGGAAAATTAATGTCTCCCACCCACACTTCCCAAAAAAAAAGAATATTTTAGCCCCGTTTCAATTGAGATGAAAAAAATCAAATTGAGAAGTGACAGTGGGTATTGGTTTTTGTAAATACTTCTTTTTTTGTTATATACAGTACGATACAAGCAGCAAGTATTGCAGTGTGCCATTTTTTTCTATATAGGTTTCCTCTCTCCTGCTTGAATATGGATGTAATTATTTGTTCATTGTAGGCTTTTGTTTGGTTCATTTCAGCCCGAGAATCGCCTCGGGCGTAGGTGTTTGTCGTGAGTTTGCCAGCTAGCCGATGTTTGCCGCGACCCGCTTTGCGTCCTTGCGAGGCCCCGACCCCCCCACACACCCACACCACCCCCCATCCGGCTGTTATCCCTCGTCCCATTGAATGGGCCCTGGCTCGTTCGACCCGTCAGATCTGGAAAACAGAATTGGATCTGTGGTTGGTTGGAGTGATTTTCCAACCGGTTTCATGCCAATTAGCGAGGGACATGGGCGGGAGGGCCACCGGAAGGAACGCGGGGAGGGGGGGGGCGGTTTGCTTTGTCTGGGGACCGCAGGTAGTCGCTGCACATCTACTCCTGTGAGGTAGATGGTGATTGTACCACAGGAGAACACTATAGCATTTAATGAGCCCATCCTCTTCCCCCCTCCCCTCCGTCTGCAACCTCCTCATCTCTCCACATGAGTTCATACTGTAGAAGCACTCACTAACACGCTCTCCACATGGGCGGGCCTTTAGCCAATCACAGCACGGAGCTCAAGAGGAGCTCGCTCGATTGTCCATCAACCCGCGGGCCTCTTATATTCTTCAGAAACAAGCATACAATCACAAGTTACTGTATTTACTATACAACACTACTGAGGTTAGACGCGTTACCGCGAACCGGAGAAATTACAAATTTATTGCCGCTTTCTCCATTTCATAGAGGCTAGAATAGAGTAGTGGCCGAAACGCCATCAGCTCCTGCTGTAATCATCGCACTTCACTCCAAGACACTGTCAACGCCACCGAAAGGTCGGCACAAGAAAGATACTTAAGCCATAACAGGTGTAGCTGCAACCATGATGGAAAACAAAGTATTGCCGTCTGTAAAGGTGTTCAGGAGTGTATTAAAGGAATGTCGGTCACACTCGCACGGCGGGCCAACAGATGTGTGTGAGTGTGGGTGTGTTTTGCGGAAATGGCAGGTAGATAACAGAGTGTTTGTGCCATGTGATATTGACCCGGTGATGTAAAATCGATGCCATTGCAGTGTGAAACAACATCACAGACGGACGATCCTACCTGCCTCTCTCTTTCTCTCCTCTGTCCATTTGTGTGTATCCCTCCTCTCCACGTATATCTTTGTGAGCAAGCAGTGGTTAATAAAGATTTGGGGTTCAGTGAATGAAACTGGCTTTGAGAGTGAATCATTTATTTGGTCAGTGAATGTGTCACTGTGAAATTAGAAAACGATGTCTCTAACAATCCCCCTGGTGGGACCGATACCCTTGTTTGAATAAATGTTTTTTCTTGTTTGAATTTCTCATATCACAGCAGAAACATAATATAGGAAATAGTTTGTGCTGCAATCCACAAGACTCTAATACATGTCTAAAAATAAAACTACAAGCATTTTAAGTCAAATTAAATTGACTTGAACTTCATTTTTTATTTCCTCATATTTTGGCCAAGGCCGACCACACAGTTTATTTGAATATAAACCAAACCATGTGCTGTTTTTCTGGTAGAAATACTGTATATTTGTTTTTGAACACAGCACATACGCTTACCTTTGTAAATTTGACAGACAAAATGCTCACAGTGTTTGGAGAGACTTTTGTAGTTTCCAACTTCTTGCACGGAAAAGAACTGGGGTTAAATACCCAGCGCCATCAGGTGGATTGATTTAGTATTACACAACACAGAAGAAGATATGGCTCAATAAGGGTTTATTCCATTAATTGTGAAAACACCTGCAACCTGGCAAAAATGAGGAACAAAACATTTAATTGGGAGAAATAAAAGGTTTTATGTGCGTTTACGTCGGAATGGATGTTGCAGTTTTCCCACCGTCCTCCACTTCCATGGTCCCAGTTGATGTTCACCCTGTTCACCCACGACTGTGTCGCCTCCCACAAGGATAACATCGTCCTGAAGTTTGCTGATGACACCACAGTGATAGGACGCATCACTGGGGGGAACGAAGAGGCCTACAGGAGGGAGGTGGCCAGTTTGGTGTCATGGTGCGAGGATAACAACCTCACCCTCAACACTGACAAGACCAAGGAGCTGATAGTGGACATGAGGAAGGAGGGGAGACCTCATCAACCACTTTTCATCCAGGAGCTTGAAGTTAAGAGGGTGAGCAGCTTCAAATACCTCGGGGTCCACTTTAGCGACCCGGACACTCAACACAACGCAGCTGGTCAAGAAGGCTCAACAGCGGCTGTACTTCCTGAGGCGGCTGAGGAAGTTTGGGATGTCTCCCAAGATCCTCAGCAACTTCTACAGCTGCATCATCGAGAGCATATTGACCAGCTGCATCACCGTGTGGTACGGCAGCACATCCAACATGGACCGCAAACGCCTGCAGAGAGTGCTGAGGACAGCAGAAAAGATCACCAAGACCCCACTGCCCTCTCTGCAGAGCATCTACCACCGCAGGGTTCACAGGAGAGCTGCCTCCATTCTCAAAGACCCCACCCGCCCCCAACATGGTCTGTTCACGCTTCTACCCTCAGGCAGGAGGTAAAGAAGTGCCAAATGCAGGACCACCAGACTGAAAAACACTTTTCCCCCCACTACCATTAGAGCCATCAGCAGCTGAGAGGACTCTATAACCTAACTCACAACTGGTCTGCACTTTAGCTTGTTAGGATTCACTTACTGTACTGTACATTTATATTTCATTTCATTTAAGTTTTTTTCTTTTACAACCTGCTCAGTTTTGCACTTTTCCCCGTCACCTCATTTCTGCCTTATCCTTAGCTCATTTTTTATTTTTCATGTACATTTATGTAAATATTGTATACTTATTTTTTATTTTTTTATTTTAAAATTGGTCGGCTTTCCGGAAAGGCAAGCACAAGAATTTCAATACACAGGGTGTAAACAGTGTGTAAATGACAATAAAAAAATCTTTGATGAAGTACCGGCTATGACCAGCTGGGGGAGACAACAGACAAGTTGTCTCAACTAAACGTCTCGTTGACCTTGTGGTTTTGGCTGCAGTGGAGCTTACATCACCACCTGGCACCGCATCACCCTCGGCGATGGAAGGAAAAAGAAACAGAAAGGAGACTGACGGGAGAGATCAGAGAGGAACGACACGTTGTGTGCATTTTCGGGGACACGGAAGAAAGAACGAGTGGTATTTTGACAAGTGGTTAAACCGTTGGTGCCGCAGGAGGAGGTGATGGCACGCAGGAGCGAGGAACAGAAGGGGCAGCTGGCCGCCAGCTCAAACGATGGCAGAGGGACAAAAAACTGTGCACACTTCCTTTCTCGCAGCTTTTCACTCCCCCCTTCCCCCCTTCATTTCTTCCCCATCCATTCCTTTAGTTTCTCAATCTCTTCCAACCTTCCCTCCCTCCTTCATCCCTCCTCCTCCAGTTCCCACGCAGCACATGGGGCCAGCCGGGCTGCCATTGTCCAGGATATCCCCTCCTTGTTAATGGTTTCCTGTGCACACACAGAGGGCCGCTGAGAGAAACAAGCCGCCTCATCTGATAGCAGGCGTCGCCACGTACAGCACACAGACACACACACACACACACACACCGATAAACAAACACGTATAACATGACACTGATGAAGCCTCAGGTGATTTAACAGAACTCTTTTATTACAAGGAAGTTGGCATGAACGCCAGTGATAACTCTGAAAAGCGGAGAAATCTGATTGGTCAGTGCTTGCTTGTTTCTTTGTACAACCATAAAATATACAAACTCAAACAGTGAGAATTACCACGAGACACAAGATTATCATCAGGCGGACAGCAGGAAACGGGAGTGTGGTGCCTTGTTCTACGGTGGCACATACAATAGAGCTCTCCTCTTGATGGTTACAGATCAATAATGCTGCTGCTTTGACGAGAAAATAATATAGCAGTTACACGAGAAATCCAAAAGAAACGTGGAACAGCTGCTAAAACACGTGTGAAGTCTGCGCTGTTAACTGTACTGTGGACAGGAAACATAAATTAAAGAAGCGAGCCTAAACAACGGAGCGTCACGCGAACCTCAGAGGCTGTACGTGTAAATCACGTTTATTTCAACCAAGCTGGTAGCGAAATTACGTCCCAGTATTTTGTCAAACTAACACCTGGTTTGGGTTATTGCACCCCATGAAATGCTGTAGAAAAGGGGGTGACACTTCACCACTTCAGGCCCCCCCCCTCCTCGCTGTAACCAGGGCACCAACAGTGGGTCCTTCAGCGCATAGCGAAAACAAAAGGGGGGACAGTTTCAGCAAGGAACTTAACGGGCAACCAGCCGGGAAAAACCATCCCTGCTCTGCTGACAGCATTGGGTGACACTCTTGAATAGGGGGCGGGGGGGGCAGAGAACAGTAGCATTAAATCACTCTTGTTGCTTTTTAGACATTGTCCCCCTTCCTCGCTGTTTTTACTCTTCTGTAAAAATAAAAATATGACAATACATTAGCAATAAAAGGTAAAAATCTCTGTGCGATGTCAACGCCATGGAAGAAAATAGAACTTTCTAAGCTGGGAATATAAAAAGTTTCGTCCTTGAAAGTCCAGCTCAGCTCGAGTCTTTGAGTAGATCGACATGAGTTTTTCATCTCAGTCAGAAAGCGCCGATCTCCATCCCCCAGGGTCTGTAGGGTTTACCCACACTGGATGTGGGGGCCGGGGCGCCGATGGCGGGGGAGATGATGGGGAAGGCGCTGAAGGGGAAGGGGAACGCAGAGAGGGAGGACAGGAGAGGAGGGGACAGCTTGGACACCGACGAGGACACCAGGGCCGGGTGTGGCACGCTGACGGGAGCCGCGGTGGTGGCGGGCACCCGGATCGGGCCTTGATCCGGGTGGGGGGTGGCGCTGCCGCTGCGCCGGCCCGGCGCGTGAGTCTCTGCAACCGACGAGGAAGAGGAGGAGGATGATGAGGGGGACGAGGTGGACGTAGATGATAGAGGGGTCTGGGGGCTGCTGGTGGTGCTGCGGGTTAGAGCCGCCAACGGGGCCCCCTGCTGGTGCTGCAGGAGGAGGGGGTGCGTCAGGTGGGCAGGGGGGGATCCGAAGGCGGAGCCCCAGGCCAGGTGACTGAGGCCGGAGTGAGCCTCTCTTTGACTGGCATAGTTGTTGAGGTGGGAGACCAGGCGGATCCGCAGGGGGTCCGCACTGTCCAAGCCTTCGATTATGCTCAGGTAACGGGCCGTCTCGGCCAGGCACTCCCTGAAACCCAAACCACGATAGTCCATAGCCAGGGCATGGGCGTCGAAGTAACCTGAGGGCAGAAGGGAGGGACCAGGGTAAGTTCTAAAACATAGTACCCCGACCTGCTGCAAAACCAGTTTGTCAAGAGCTGAACTATGTTTATCTGATATCGATAATTAGGTTTCTCACTTAGTGAGAGCAGAAATGACACAATCAGTCAAAACTAGACAGACGAGAGAAGTTTCTCTGTATTTGTCCTTTATTCTTAATTTCACGAGTGACTCGCGAAAGGTGTTTTCCCGCAACAGTGAACCCATTTCAGACATACCTTTGCCTCCAGCAGCGTGAAGCATCTTCAGATGGTCCACAGTCATCTGCAGAATCTCCGCTTTCTCCAGTTTGGCAGAGCCCTTCAATGCAAAAAAAAATAAAAATAATAAATAAAAAATCCAACTGAGCACAAATGCAACACAGCGGTTTCGTGGCACAGCGCGTGGTGGAGATGTGGGAGGCGCTGACCTGCTTCTCGAAGGCGCTGGGGACCAGCCTGCGCAGCTCGCTCAGGCTGTTGTTGATCCGGTCACGGCGCCGTTTCTCAATTATCTGAGGAAATGACAAAGTACAAAAATCATTGGTTAGTTTTCAGAATATGACAACGAACAAAAATAAATAAATAACTTGGTGCACAAGGTTCCCAACTGCACACAATTGATTTTCTACTAAAGAATATTAAAGTGTACTTACTCCTCGACGCCTTTTCCTCGCCTGCACTTGGGTTGTTGTCGTTGTCGGAGACATGGACCCGAGAGGAGAGCTCATGCTGCTTAAACCAGATCATACACGATCAGTCCCGTGGATTTTTTTTGGTTGCAATTCCTAAATATTTAAGTGTCAGGTCTTTGGAGCCAAACTCACCCATTCTCATCCGCGCTCTCCTTCTCCACCTCGATAGTCTCGTCCAGCTCGCTGTCCGAGGAACTGAAATCGTGATTCCTCTTCATTTTGATTTGTCCACAATAGTCCTTCGGCGCTTCTGTCGTGTCTTCCAGACGTGCGTCTGCCCAGGTTTTGCCCCGTTTGAAGCCCTCAGCTTTCCCACGGTGTCATTTCAACGCTGCTGCCGGCCGGCGGGGCGGGGCCTCGGGAGAAACCGGCCAATCACACAACGGCCGGGGGTTTGAGTGACGGCGCGGTTGGCGCAAGCACGTCGCGATGGGCTTTGCTACATCAGAGAGAATTAAATAAAAGGTAAAGACGTCTCACTCTGTGGACATTACTGAAGGCTGTGGAAGTTAAAAGTTCTGGCGTCAAGTCTTGCGATGGAAACACACAAACTATTAAGTTCCAAGGTTATGAATACATCTTAAAACCACCCATTTGGAACAGAAATCATGGTCTTAAAAAGTCTAGTCCTGAGCACCCCTTTGTGGTTTCGATTTTCAGATTAAGTTTATTTTTCTCCTTGAAAGCTGCAGAAATGTCTGCGTGACTATCGTTTTGCAAAGAATGAACTTCGCTATCTTGACTCTTTAGCAGCTCAATGTCTGAACAAAGTACAAGAACAACGTGGCTCTTGCGCGTCAATGAGTCTTATTTCAGGAGCGCAGTTCTCTTTTGAAACGGGCTTTTCCCCGAGCAGCTGTTTTACCCCGACCATCCTATCACGTATGTCATTCTTTTTCATGACTGCAGATTTAATAAAATTGATACATCTCCACGCGTAATATCGGCCTTGCCATTTTTCTGACACACTTAAAATAGACGATCTTTGAGAAGAAAAAAACACCCTTTGCCAGCAGTCCAATGGATCCTCGGTGCGCCCCCCCACCCCCCAACCGATTACCGCCCCCTCCTCCCGCCCCCCGCCCCCGTGTGCGCGCCGGCGGTGCCGAGGAGTGGCTGGCCGGCTGTCAGCACGCGTTGGCCGTGGGAAAGTTCCCCAACCCGGCGCTGATAACCAATCAGAGGCCGGCGGCCGTCTCCGGCGCTGGAATGAATGGAGCAATTGGTCGGGGCGACGGGCGGTCTGCGAGCGAGCGTGTGAACCTGTAATCCAATACTGACTCAGCCCGGGAGGAGAGACAGGGAGCACCGCCGCGACCGGAGGAAGCCACCGCGTCTAATCTCACCCCACAGAGAGACCTCATGCTCGGCGGAGACGCTGCGGGGACTTCAAGTACTTTCAACAAAAGACCATAATGCAATCAAAGCAGACCTCGATTTTCCTTTTCTTTGCTTTTTTTTCTCCTCTCTTCTCTCCCCCTCTGGAGTTTCCACATCATCGCCACCACAAGACCGGCGGCTCCCATAAATGGTCACACTCCCCAAATAATTTGACAGAGGCGGCTGGTGTGTGTTTGTGTGCGTGCAGGGCTCGTGTTACTGCGTGTGGAGCAGGAGCCCTTCGGTTTAATTAGAACAGTGAATATCACAATAAGGCAACATAAAAGATAAATACACCTACTCCAATGGAACAGTGTGTGAGGTTTGGTGCACTTTATTTACAGGAATGGAATATGATACATGATATAATAATGTTTTGGGTCTTTAATCACCCGAACTAAGAATCGTGTTTTCGTTGGCTACGAATGAGGTCTTCAAAGGACAAAAGAAAACCTTGATACAAGTTTATTTCTGGCGCGTCTGCCTATGAAACTTCCCACCAAGAAGCAAACAAGGGTATCTTTCCAAATCTCTGATTATTTCTTTCAATTTAGGCTGTTTTACTATCGTGCAGATTTCACGTGCAGACATTTCACATGCATTTTATAATGTTATCCAGAACTATTTAATATACAGTAATATGAGAGGGCTGTATTCATTAAAACGTAAAAGACTTAAAATCTTAACTCCTAACAATAATATTATTTCCCATACGAAGAATATAGAACTCCGTTGAAATGGAACAAATTCCAACACAGAGGGAAAACAAAAGCAGAAAATAAAATAATACACAAAATAATAGTAATCAAAGTAGATTTTAACATCACTGAACTACCCGCAAACTACACGTGGCAGCACAAGAAGAAAAAGGCTCCTCGGCTTGTTAACCTTGTTTCCAATCCGCGTTGAAACCCGTTGGGGCCGTCAGCACGTTAACAAACCCACCCAACCTGCCACACGGTGTGCACAGAAAAATCTCTTCAGAGGCAAGAAAACGCGAAGGTTCCTGAATATGTGCATCAATATGCAATCAGGAAACACAAAATCATGATTTGGAGGACGTGAAAACAACATTGCAAAACAAAATACCGTTCCATTCATTCGTGTTGTTGATCTTGTGGTAATAAAGATCAACACTAAATTACGGATCACTCATGACTAACCTCAACACACACACACACACACACACACACACACACACACACACACACAAAGTGATATGGGGATCCTTATCAGTGGGAGCCGAAAGCAGCCAAAGACGAATAATAGTCATCACACAGAGACGAGGCTGCCTGTTTGGTGTACGTGAATGACAGGAAGCACTTAGGGCTGTTTTCATCTTATTGTTGTTGTACAAGGCCGAGCTTCCAGCAGGACAGACAGACAGATGCACAACGTTCATCGAACTCATTATTGATGTGTGTGTGTGTGTGTGTGTGTGGGGGGGAGTTGCGTTCACATACATCCGAGTGCAACCTGATGCTTTTGTCACAATAAACACAGGTGTGCGTCCACATTACTTTCTGACTGTGTGTGTGTTTGTGTGTGTGTGTGTGTGTGTAGTGGGAGGCGGGGGCGGGGCTGAGGGGGGCGTGCGAGTCCTCTTGTTGTATTTCAAGTTCACCCAGAGTTCCCACGCTGTTATTTTCTGCACGGCTGTCTTTGTTCTACGGGTCTCATCACATGTTGTGATTAGTAGGGCCTTTCAGGGGCCGCCCTTTGAAGGTGAGGGGCCCGCTACACGACATCATCCAATCCCCGCCCCCCCTCCTCCCCCCTCCCACTTTCCTCCCCTTCTTCTCCCCCGCTTCCGCCGAATCAGGCCACCACACCGGGTCACGGCCACCAAAATAATCAGGGCTGCAGTGACGGTTCACCTCCATTGATCTCTGTACTCTTGTATTTGTTTGTGGTGCAGTTTCCTGTTTTCACATGTTGTCCTCCGTCTTGTTTTTCTTCTGTCCTAAATACTAATCTCCCCCCCAATCAGTAGTTTGGAGCTGAGATTTAAAACCAAAGGTAATTTTGTCTTCTCCAAATCTTCTCTTTAACTGCCAAATCCTCTCAGACTGTGAATATTGATACACTTGGTATAATGGTGAGTTCCAGAATGCGCATTAAGATATTTATTTAGAAATAAACATCGGACGTCAGGATATTTTGGCCCAAAAATGATACTTTTCCATCTCCTCTGTCGACTTAAAGAGTGCAATCAAAAAGGGGCTTGAATTAGAAAACCACAAGTGCGTTTTTTCCGGCGATAAGTCAAGTGAGTCTAGACCGTGTTACCAGAAGGAAATAGCTGGTTATGATGCACACGGAGGCTTTGAAGTAGTTTTAAAGGCAGATTTTGCCAATAAATGCTGCACACGGTGGATATTTCCCGCATTAAGTGTAATTGCTTCTGCTGTACATATTTACACAACGGTCCACATGTCATCGGGTATTTAGCTGTAGAAGTTTGTTTAGGTTTGATTTCCTGCACAGAGCCCGTGTGGATCGGCGTGACTTGTGAGTGTAAATTGGGCTCGGCTGCAGTGTTGACGGAGTAACAATGATGAACGAGGTCGATATCGGGCTGAGGAACTCTCAGTTAGCCCTTAACCAAACAAAGTCAAGCTAACTGTTGACTGCTGGAAATAATCTTGGTGCTGTCTAATATTATTAACAGACTCGTAACACAAACAATGCCTTCGTGAATAAGGTTGATTAAACAAAGAACGGTATAAAACAATAACTGTGCTTTCTTCTCAGGGTCAGAATAAAAAGGAGGTACGTGTCCTGAGAAAGAAACAGTCCAGCATGTGGACGGCGTCTCAACGATGAAAAAGAAGATTTTATAAAACCCCAAAAGCCAAACTCACCTCAGCTCGTTACGAGAATCTCTTTTCTTCTGACTTTAATTCAGAAAAACAGTTGAGTGCGATGATGTCATATGTTCGTGCGATGATCAATATATTATTTGTTTATTACATACATATTGACATGAAAATCGTTTGACAAGTTGATAATAGCTTAAGCTTGAATTTCCTTAAATACAAAGTTTTATACCATGTTCCAATACACACAACTCAACACATTTCATGTGATGCAATAAATCAACTGAATCTGCCAGGAAACAATCCGTCAACACGTGTTTCCTATCAGGTTCATTTTCAAACAAATGTTTGTCTGTTGATTTAGGTTGTTGTTCTTTGTCTGTCAGTCTTCAAATGGGATTATGAAATCATTGTGTAAGCAACAGAGATGATGTCAGTACCATCTGTTTCACAACGCTGAAGATCATTTGCAGAAATGCTTGAAGACATCAGTTAAAATGCTCCAAGGAAACATATTCCATCCATTGTTTAACAACCCTGTAATCAATGAATATGCAGATATCTCCCATTTCCATAGTTTCTGCTGGTCGTGTATTGCATTGGGATTGACTTCCGTATGTGATGTCATAAAGTCACGCTCAAACATCTCTGTTTCTTCAGCAGATGGATTTAAAAACAGCGTCAATCATTCGTCATCCTGCACAGGGAAGCTCAAGCATCCAAGTGCAGCAGCAATAAGGAAAACACACTCAGTGGAATTTGTGAAGGTGTGACCGTCAGTGAGTCAACACGAGACACAGAGCTGCAGGTCGGCCACAGGCAGATGTTCGTCCGCTTGAAAACAATACGGCGAGCCGCTCTCTGGTGAAAGCCGGCGGAGGGCGGGCCTTGTTATTGTTTATAAATAGAGTTGTGTGGCGGCCGGGGGGGGGGGGGGGGGAGGCTAACTTTGTCTCCCCCGACAGGGAGAGGAAGCAACGGCTAATTCTGCCCCAGACGTGTGTGACACCCGACCATTGTGCCTCAGCGAGAGGAGGTGCGGGGGGGGGCATTGTTTGTGAATGTGTGTCTTCAGAAGGTTATGCGTGTGTGAGACACCCTAGTATTGTCCTCCAGGAGGAGGAGGGGGGGGGGGGGGGGGGGTGAACGTGGTTTCATTGTTGCTCTTGTCAGTTAACTGTGAGTTTGGTTAACGGGTCCTCTCCTTCACATTGCTCTACACGTATTCCTCAGTGTGTGACTGACCGTGTGTGTGTGTGTGTCTGTGTGTGTGTGTGTGTGCGTGTGTGTGTGTGGTGAGGAAGTGAACAACGTGTCAAAGTTGACCTAGTGACACACATCACTGTCTTGTCTCCACATGGAAAGTGTCGCACGGCTTCGCTCTGTCCCACACACACACACACACACACACACACACACACACACACACACACACACACACACACACACACACACACACACACACACACACACACACACACACAAACACAAACCAACTCTGTATCGATGCCAAAAAACAAATGTCTCTTATTTCTCATTTTCTCCTTATTTATACTCAAGGCAATTTTTGTCATGAATGAATGAATGAAGTGCTTCAATCAAGATTATTGAGAACTTTCCTTAAAAAATTTCAAAACCTACGTATTTCCTTCCCTTTTTACCTACCTACAGTTGATATTTGCTCAAAAACACAGAGAAAGAAAGAAAGAAAGAGAAATTCAATTCAATTTATCTTCATTGTCAATATACTTTTATACAACTAATCACCATCTTGCTCGTAGATGTGTGGATACTATGGTGCATGCGCCATTAGCTAGAACAACTGGAGTGTAGATTGGTAGAATAAGTAGGAGAAAGTAATAAATGGTGATCTATAATTAATAAATTCAAAGGACAACACATCCTTTGCATGACTTTTAAGTACTCGATACTTTAGCTTAAAAAATACCCAAACCAACAATGTGTTATTTCATTTCTCATGAGGCTCTCAGCCCAAAGCTCCTTTGTTACTCAAGTAGATCTTCACTAACAACTTGTGAAACTATAGAACTTCATTTCTTTTTTGTTCTTTTAAAGTCGCACACTCATGTCCTGAAACATTCTAGTACCGTTAGTGGGTGTTGGAGGACTATTCTTTGGGTAATGTCGGGAGCAGGATGTTTGTGGGTTTGTTTAAAAGAGAAAATGTCGCAGTGTTGATTGTAATGAAGGAGCATGTCACCCAGGGCAACAATGTGTCTCATCTGTGCTTGAGATTTCAAACATAAATGCAAGTCTATGGCACAGAGGAATCAACTATAATAGTGATATATAATAATAACGGGATGAATTCATTGTCGGTCGACCTTTGAAAGGATCATCTGACAAGAAGAGAAATATTAAAGCCACATCCTCTAAAAGAGATGAGAACAAAACGAATAAGAGTAGTCTACTGTATACATATAAACTATGCAGTTAGTATTAGCAGGAATTTTGGAAAAAAAAAGAGTCTGAGCCTGGATGTAAGAGCTCAGAGGCACCTGCATTGTTCCCAGACAGCAGACATGATGCACACATGTTGCATGCATCATGTCTGCGATAGTTTGGGCCACAGGAACCTTAGAAGACCTGAACACATCCCCTTCATCTGCCGTTCTTTGAGGTTGCAAATGGTCTCCTAATCCTCAGTCTGATACATTCGATATCTAAATTCAACAGGTGGATGGAAGGCAGAACTCGGCATTCGACTCCCATTTGTTGCCTCCAGTCAAGTCAAATGTAAAAAAAACAAAAAAACCTGCTAGTGAATATTCGCAGCATGTCATTATTAGCTCCGTCTCACTCTAATCTGGAGATGAAGTGGGAAGCGGCGCGGCTGGTTTCGCGGCGGTTTGGGTGTGACTCACGTCTGCAGTCGGTGAAACTCCCACTGCTGGCTGGGTGGTCACTGTGAGAGAAAGTCACACAGAACAAAGGCCATTATTTCACTTTCATCTTTCAAACTGCCCATGTGCCCTCGGAAAAGTGGGAATTTTGTCCTGTTTTGACATCTTACATAACGAAGCGTATACAGTAAAGCTGGCTGGCATGCAACACAAGTCACGAGTGGAACAAGACGTTCATGGCTTGTGCCCAAAGAAGAGGGCCGGATTTAATTTAATCCTTTGATATGAGTGATCTTTGAGCCTGAAGGTATGTTCAAATTGTGAAGCAAAAAACTACTTTGGTTTCATACATTTGTCAAATGTACACACACGCACGCACACACACACACACACACACACACACGGTGGCATACAAACATCTAATCACCCACCTTTACTCACTAATTCGATAACAGCCAGAACAGTTACAACATGTTTTAACGTTTGACATTTGCCCTCAAGAAAAAAAGAAAGAGAGAAAAGACGAGTCTCCCTTCAGTGTCTTTGCAGCCACACACACACACGCACACACACACACACACACACAGCGCCCGCCCTCTCCTGCAGCGCGGGGTGCTGGTCCTCTGACCTCGGTAATGACGCGGGGTCAGGAGTCAGGTTGTGCGAAGGGACCGTCTACGTCTGCTGAGCGCGTGAGGAGCGCCTGGGAACCAGAGCTCGCTGTGTGATCCTGTGAAATTGATCTCTCCAGAGGGGGCCGGTGGTTGTGTATTTATGTGTGTCGGTTGTACGTGTGTATGTGTGTGTGAGTGAGTGTGTGTGTGTGTGTGTGTGAGTAGGAGGAGAGCGACCGCGGCAGGAGACACAGCAGCGGAAATAGTAGATCCCGGAGGCCGGCCCTGCTCGCCGTGACCGGGGTGACCGGGGCGCCCCGTCTGCGTGCCTGTCGGCAAGTTTGGGACGCTACACCGTCTGCACAGACGGAGGGAGAAAACAGCAGATTCAACTCCCGAAACAGTGTTTCTCATGATGCAAATAGCATGAACGCTGCACAAAGCAAACCGCCTCAGCCACAAGAAAAGTCTCACATTTTGTTAAAACACACTGTTGGAAGACAAGATAGAAACCCGCCTTATGTGAAATATGAAACTGGAGCTTGCGGCTTGTTAGCTTAGCTTAGCACAAAGACTGGAAACAAGGGGAAACTGCTAGCCTGTTGAAACGGTATCGAAATGCAAGCACCTCTTCAAATGTGAAGTTTCAACTAGAAGTTGTGGTTTTAACAGGGATTAATGTGGTGGACTGGTGGACGGAGACAGGCCCATTTCCCTTCTCATCACAGTGTATTGAACTATTCTTTCAAGTACATTCTTTTTGATTAGATATTTAGGATGACGTTCTTTCACTTCAATTTGCAGGTCTTCTACTGCTCAACGTTATTTCTATTTTGAAGACTTATCAATCTGAACTTTGTTCGTTCCCATCAGAGCGACTTTAAAGCCCGTTTACATGGGGAAGGGTGGTTCCGTTGCAGGGAGCAAATGGCACATGGAGGTTTGTTTTTAATCGTGTGTGTCGGTTTCTGAGAAACAGACCCCTTCTGGTGAAGGCCCCCAGCTCGCTGCTCTTTCATCTCCAGCATCTGCTATTCTTCTTAGAGCTCTCGGGCCGAGCCTCCGCTCTGTGCGTCTGGTCGGCCTACTTGGATGCAACCACTTCAGTCGTATCTGCAGGCTCGTTACGGCAGCTACTAAAACCATCCCTCCTCGTGCTTATTCAATCACGAAGGGATCTCGTGAGCTTTTTTCCTGTCTGTCTGCTGCCTCCGCCGGAGGCTTTGTTCAGACATTTCGAAACAAATACAGATACGTTAGTCAGGACTTGTGATGTCTGATCCCGTCGGCTGCAAGCGGGGCCCGCGTGGAACAGCGCACACCCTTCTCAGATATTCCTTGAGGTTTGCCAATTATGAAAAGAGAAAATTAGTCAAGGGTTTAGCGTAGCTTTGAAGCAATGCCACCGGTGTCTCTGAGAATTTATGTCTCCTGTGTGTGCGATGTGTGTCGGGTGGTGATGGATGGTCAATGGATGTGCAACATGAAAACGGATTTGCTGATGTTTTTATAATAAAAGTAAAAAGAAAAAGAAAAGAATGTGTTATCCATATTATTCTTTGTCAACCATTGACATATTTCATTGTGAATAATAACAGAAAAGGTGTACATTGATATGTACATATAGTGATATAAATAAAACAGAACACAGCGCCGCCAACTATTCCTCCCAAGCCACTCTGTAAAAATCCTTTCACAATGAATTCAACATTAAGCAACAAACTGTTGGTACTCATATCTGTCGAGTCAGCAGCTATGGACAATAGTGCACAGGCAGAATAAACTGTTCCGTCATTTCATTTCAAGAAAAGAATTTCCAAAAATGAAATATGATCAACCATTGCTGTAATTGTAAGAAAACACAATAAAAGGCCATAATATATTTTAATTCTTCGGCGGATTCGACACAGCAACGAGTTTGTGATGGAGATTTATTGTTAATTGTCTTTATGGATAGTTACGTTTCACTTCAACATCAGTACAATTTAATGAATTCTTTCATTGAAAGAAACACGCTTAAATGATACACCGAATAATGTGAAACGACCAACGATGAAGGCGATGCACAAACCGGTGTTCGGTGTGCAGATGCCGCGCTCACAAGTCAAATCCAGGTTTAAACACTCACCGCGCAGAGAGAGCCTCACTTACTGTCGTCATTACGTCACTTAGAGGCCAGACTCAAAACATTAATTAGACAGACTTCCCCGGCTTATTTGCTTTTGGACCTGTGAGTGACGTGTGTATGCATTCGCGTGCGTGCACGTGTGTTGCAGGGTGTGCGCACAGACGGGTGCCCTCCTCGCGCTTTGTGCGCGGTGGTTGGGGAATGAGGAGTTTGGGCTTCGCTCGCCAGGTTTGGCTCTCGCTGTGTGCATGTGTGTTTTGTCACAGAGCGGTTGGGGCCGCGCTGATTGCTGTTTATTTGGTCTCTGGGTTGACACAGAGCCGAGCAGTCAGCAGCGCCGCTGACAGCTCTGTTTCTTTTGGGTCCCTGCGGCCGCACCAACACTAACACTCGGGTCGCGCTCTTCCCTCTGTCCCCTGCACGCCGAGACTCCCACACCGAGCTTCCTGTCTGCGCCTCGAAATAACACACAGTAAATGATTGCGATTGCAACGGGGGAAAAGCGCCACGGAGGCCAGGCTGATCTGTTTCAAAAAGAACACTTAAAGGGAATCAGTGTCAAGACTCTTACATCCTTTGAAGAATAGTTTACAAAGTGTATCTTTCTTATCATGTCCAACAAACGAGGCCAGCTCAAATGCCCCACGACATGTTTACTTATTTAAAACATCGAGCAAAAGAACCCTGATCACAACTTTCATTTTGGGGTCAATTCCAAACCTTGTAATTGGCCCTAATCACCTTTTATAACGTGACCGAGTTACGGATTATGTGGTCGATCGACTGTTTTCAAAAAGGGATGTTTGCTTTACTCTGCAAGTCTACAAGTGTTGACCGAACCGTCTCACCGTCTCCTCCCGTGACCTGTCGCACACAGAGATGTTAGATAAACACAGACACATGCTCGAGATGGTACACGCTACATGAACACTTAGTCAACCGTGTAATGTGACCCTTTCTTAACCAACGCACACGCACACATGCACCGGTAAAGAGGTCATCGGTTTACCATCTGGTGGTCAAACCCCCATCACACACACACACACACACACACACACACACACAGCCAGACATAATTATATAATAACCTGTACTGTCCTACACGCTGGACGACCATGTTTGTCTCCTCACCCAGCCGCTGACCCCTTAATACACACACACACACACACACAACTCCCTGTATTTGGAGGAGGATGCAGGGATGGGACGGCTGTGAGTGCGTGTGTGTGTGTGTGTGTGTGTGTGTGTGTGTTCCTGCTGTAACGGCTGCTACTGGCCGTCCACACAGCTGTCTGCGAGACACACACACACACACTAAGCGGCTGTGAGACGTCCCCCCCGTGACTGCTTCCCAGGGCTACGGAGGAGAGAAAGGAAAGGAGGGGAAGCGGCTGGAAAGGATTACTCACACCCACACAACTACACGTACACACAAACAAGCAGGCATCAAACAGCCAGGCATTCGCACCGAGCCTCCAAATTAACTTTTCCCTCAGTGTCCAGCAAATGTCCTCAATTTTACTTTAAACTGTCCCAGACTTAACAACCAATGTCCCAAACGGAGGTTCCTTTCGTTCTTTCCATCAGCATAACAACTTTATTCTAAACATTTTATTGTAAAGTAGTTAACTCGCACAGCTTCATTGAATTACTCCGGTCGGCCTCGGTTGCTCTGATAGACAAAAAAAGAATACAAAAATCCCACCGTCAGTTTGTATTCTTCATTTAGTAGTGGGTTCAATTACCGTACGATATAACAATAAGCAGCAATAACAGCAGCACGCTATGAAATCACGATTGGCACCTGACTTCACCTCTTTACGTCTTGCCGAGAATGTACAAAAGATACAATGACACACTTTCTATTTCCGTTTTTTGTTTGGTTCCACCGGAGTAAATGACACAAATATTCTCTTCACGTGACTCGTCTGCTGTCTCGGCTCTCTTGCCTGTGGCTCCACTCTCTAAACTCGATAATTAGATTGTTAACGATGAGTTTCGCTCCCGCAAACTGTGTCTCTGTGTGACACATTTGTGTACGCGGGTCAACGAGACATCATCTCCTGTAAGAGCTGCATACACATAAACATAAACACCCCGCATCTTTGTTTTGAGATGGCAGATGATCAGATTGGCGTTGTACCTCTATTATAAGAACTATTTACCGGATATCAAGGTGGCACATTGACTTTTCTCAAGAACAGTTTCACAAATATAAAACCTCCCTTGATTCCCTCAAAAAAGGGTGAGTTTGACTGCACTTGGAACAGAACTGAGACTTCATTGAAACAAATAGCTGACAAAACGAACATTATTTGGGGAAAGCACTTGAAGGGAATACCTTTCCATTGATGCCATAACACTTTAATGACACTTAAACGTGTCCGCACAGAGCGACCGCCCCGCTGCCACTGGAGATCCAGCCGCTAACAGGAAACGGGAGCGCAGTCTCAACAGAAAGCAACGGGCCGCCACTTTGGTGAAACCAAACCTCGCGGGTTGTAGGTGAACCTTTTAACGGCCGTGTTTCACTTCAACAAGTCCGATTTAAAAATGTGTCAAACAGTGTGTGTTGTCCTAACACGCCGGCCAGATTTGTTATGTAAATGGACACATCCTTTCATAGAGGGCAGGTCTCGCTCCTGGAAATGTTTTGAGTGCAGTTAACTGTGCTATTTTAGTTATTTGTTGAGGGCCTCATGGTATTTCGGACGTGCCATGTGAAAACATGCAGCGGACTCAGGATTATTCCCTGTGTTTATGTTGTTATCGGGCGCTTTAAGCCGTGTTTGTTATCCCTGCGGATGGAAATAGACAGAGGCTGGAGTCTCACAGGCGCAGGGAAAAGGCCCCGTTGGCAACCAGGGCGCTCAGGGTCGACGCTGCAGGCGTCAGGATCTGGAAATCTGCATTGACACACTGAGGCCCCCCGATGGTGATCGGGCTCCGTCGAGACATTCAGCGGGTTTTAATGAGAGACTATTGTAAACACAAAGAAAGGCAGATAATTAAAGTGGCTTGACAGGATGAGGCTCCACGGAAATCAAAGCTGTGACATCGCTGCAATGATTCCAGACCCCAGATTTAATGTTTGGTCTTCACCACACATATTTGCTTTGTAGTTTTTTTTTTTAATTTCTCGTGAATATTTGGACGCATGATGTTTGGGCGACGGCGGTTTCCCCTCTTTGTACGTTTGATGCGTGCGGTGGCGTGTGTGAGTGAGCACTGTTGTGGTTGATGATCCATACTTAATCACGAGGCACGACGTTACGAGCCGGGCAGAAGTTGAGAGGGTGGTGGCGTGTTTGTCGGGTGCGTTGAGAGTGTGGGAGCGAGACAGAGAGGAGGGACAAAAGACACTGAGACGGAGGGGAAATCAGGAAGCGAGAAACTCACAGGGCCAAATGAAAGGTTAACAGAAAGAGACACTCGAGCCAAAACGGTGGCATGCGTGCGATGCGTTTGAGGAGCGTAGGAAGGAAGGAGCGTGTCAGAGGTGATTTAGTAAATGCAAACATTTTATTGGAGTCAAATACCGAACGATCCGCCGCTTAAATGTAACTCCCAAAAAACTCCAAAACCTGCCGGTGGACAAAATCCAGGTAGCGATTGTGCTTTGCATCCCAGGGTTATATGGAAAACTATTTAGAAAAAAGGTTATAAAACAGAAAGATAGATATATATATATATATATATATATATATATATATATATATATAAAATAATTATGTTTGATTCATAGAATATTATATCATCAAAAAAGGACTTTGTTAAAGTTAATAAAGTCCTTTTTAGATGATATAACAAAGTCCTCAGTCTTTATTCATCTCATCCAAATGGCTTGCACGTTTAAATTGCAACCACCTTTGTCTGTAAATATTATTTCTGAAACAGGTTAAATTTTTTCTGTTCTATCAAAGATCTATCAAGGTGTATCAAGCTGTAAAAGGACACGTTGTCATACAACATGATGCCGTGAGGCTGATTTTCTCCCAACACAAAGCAGCTTAATGACAAACAAAATAAAGAATGCAGAGATGCTGAAATTAAAGAGAGATTGTTGCATGTGATTACAGAACAGCTGTGGACCAGGGATGGAAAACAAAAAGAGTGTATGAGGAAAGGCTGATTGTGCTTTAGGCAGCTAAATGATTCCTGCTGAAATTATACGTTTTTTCTTGTTTTGCAAATGTTGCAAATGACCGATATAATAATAGAAATAGAAATATATTTTAGAATAATAAAAATACATCTGATTCAGTGTGTACAGTTTCAACAATTTATGACGGATTAAATAGACCCTTTCAAAATATACTAACTAGGTGGGAAAACGCCCTAATTCCTATGGAAGTATGCAAACATGTTTGTGTGTATTTGTGTGTGCTCATGGGTGTGGGACCTGCAGCTGGTGGATTGCACAGGTCCGGTGTGTCCCTGATGTCCTTCAGAAGCTGTCGTCACGCTTCCTGTATTTTGGCCAGTGGTGCATGATGTCACTTCCTGTGCTGGATTGCGTGTTCGTGAGGGTGTGGGCTGTGCTGGGACCCAGCTGCCACGGGCTCCCCGCTGTCTGTGACGCTACTGACACACTCACCCCCTCAATATGGGAAGTAGTTTCTTTAGAAACTGGTATACTCATAAATGATATGGTGATTTTCCATCAATCTGTGATTTTTTTTTTTTGTAATCTAATCTTTTTTGACATTTCTGCTGACGCATATAACCATATAGTGTCAGTGTTTTCTTTATTTCTGCAAACCATCATATGAACATCCGTGCTTCATCCATTTGAGCGTCAGTGGTGGAACGCATTGGCATTAGGAAGGTACGGGCCGAGAGAGCGTCCCAGTGTGGAGGTAATATCCCAGTTGGGATTACATAGTTTGGCGGCAATATAGCATGATGTATTCAGCAGGGTAGTTATGGTGCCATTCATCGTATATCACTCTGTTTAAAAGGAAAAATCACTTGAGATTGTAAGAGATGACTGGGTTTTTTCTTGATGTGTGTGATTACAAGTAAACGTTTTTGTCATCTACACAATATCTTGAATCTAGGAATGTCTTTTAAAAGTTTTATTGAAAAACACTGAAAATGTAATTTCTGAAAAGGATTTAGACATGGACGCTTTAGCCTAAAATGTGCAACAAAAAGTTCCTGCAACTCAAATTACAACAATGTGCAGACACAGGAGGAATGTTTCCTTTCCGATGGAATCAAGTTTATCACATAAACGAGGCGACTGAAAAAGGAAAATAACGAATGGATGTCATCATTGGACATTATGTCTGGTTTGGCAGTGACATAATTATGATACCTTCTGTTGTTATTCCATCAGCTAACAGGCAATATTTACTCTAGACACAGTCACATGTTCATCCACTGACCCTGGGAAGCCGACATGTCAAAAAATATCACCATCCCCATGTTTCCATCCATCCTCTCATTGCTCTGACCCCGTTTCAGAGGCTGCGGTTGGCAGCCGGGCGGCGAGGACACGTGGTTCATTGACTGGAAAGATCTGGCAACGCACTCTGACTTTTCTCTCACACCATCTATTATCTGGACTGGGACCCTCCCAGGACCCGGGAGCTTGTGCTCACAGGCTGATGCACACAGGCGTACACAGAGAGAGGGGACTATGAGCAACATTCAGTGTGAGAACTTCAGCAGGGTCTCTTCACCCGAGTCACACAGATGTTCCTCTTGGCACCTCAGCAGGTTGTGGCGGGGCGGCTCAGGGGCTTTTCCGGGGGTCTTGGGGGGAGGGGAGGGCAAACCGAGGGCCAAACAGGGCCCCAGAGCCTGGATGAGAGCTTCCTTTGTGGGACATAAAGCATTGTCTGTGCTGGGAAAGGCCATGGGGATGGGAACACCGCCCAGAGCTGGACACCGAGCAGCAATTCGAGCTCTGTGTGTGTGTGTGTGTGTGTGTGTGTGTGTGTGTGTTTATTGTAGACAGATAGCCAAGGAGAGTGCGTCTTAGTGTGGGAGAGAGAAAGAAAATGTGTGTCCTCACATATGACATATTAAGGGTGTTGTGTGTCCGTGTGTGTGAGAAACTCCCGACTGCTCAGTGTGTGATTAAGAGACGTGGAGGGACGCTGTGTGAAAATGCGTGTGATAGTGTGAGAGACCAGCTGGAAGACTGCGGTCAGAGCGTTCTTGTCTTTAGGGTCTCAGCAGTTTGAGCTCAGTATTAAAGACCGAACACACCATAAAGTGACCAGAACAAAATGATGAACCCGATGAAGCCGGCATTCTATCGGCTAAGACGCCAACTGGCCAGGACAATGTCACAAAAGCCCCTCCTTTCTCTTTTAGGATATGTACCCCCCCCATACAGAATTTTATATAATAAATACCTCGTTGATTGTGAATAAATGTTTCCTTGGCAAGCAAACTTGCAGACTTGCAGAGACGTATATCTCGCATAGCGAGATTTATCTCCACAGCGCTGCGTCAGGGCCAAAGAAACTTCAGGCATGTTATCATTCTGGAATACGAGGAAAAAAACATATGGCGTGTTTGTATTTCTTCAAGCCAAACATACTCGTCTTGGGTGGCACCAAACCACAGTGTACCTCTCATCTAGCTCAGCCAAACTATCGTTCTTTATGCCAAACCTGACCTCCGCTTTGGGAACTGATGTTGTCTTGAAAAAGTGGCTGTCACGAGCGGCACAACAACGCAAAAACAGACAAATTGGACCTTTACACAAAACGTTTGTGACTTTATCGCCGTGAGGCTGTGAGGAGTTTAGGAGCAGATAAGATAGAAGTTGATGCAGTTACACAGCTGATACGGGCAAATAGCTACTGGAAGTAAAGAAAAGCACAGTAGCTGATCAAGAAAGGAAATGACCTCAAATGTCTTAACGTCCTTGAATGCGACTTTGCCTTAAAACTCACATCTAATGAGCAGAATCACTGTTTGTACTTTTGCTTCCTAACACTTTTAGCAATGAGTAGTAAAGAAAATGCTCATGAAAGAAATTTCAGGGGAGGCAACATAAATGTTTTCGACAACCACATCATATCAAGCCCGGGGTAAAGCCGTCACCGTGGCAACGGACGGTCCATCAGGCGGCCCCACCCAGCCTTTCTTTCAGACATGATAAGATACAGTGCTGATGAAGGACCAGGAAGACCGGCAGCTATTTTAAGACTCGCAAAGTTAGAAAAAAAGTTGCCACGAGCCAAAAGAAGGAAGCTTGCGTGCGTGCGTGAGCGTGAGTAACATGGTGGAGAGGTTTTTTTTAGGGACGGTGGGAATGGATGAGGAATGTCACAAAGCCAAAGAAGGGGAAAGAATGAAAACAATAAAGAAAAGAAGTGGTTTATGCCCACAGAACAAAGATGGAGAGGTTTTTTTTATATAATTGGCTTATTCCTTCGGGACCCAGACTCACTGGCTGAGAGGAGGAGACATGGGGGGACAGAGGAGTCCATGAAGTCTTTCTCTCATACACACACACACACACACACACACACACACACACACACACACACACGTGTACCCACACACACAACAAACACAGTTCAAAGGGGAGAGGACTTTGGGGAGATATTAGGAGAATTTGGGACTGAGGTGAGGTGGCAACCTTGATACACCTTCACAGTAACTTGTAATCCGTCACCAGAGCTCTTTTACTGGCCACGCAAACTGCACCAAAATACACACACATTCACACATACTGTACCACACTCAAGCAAAGTGTTACAATAACTTCTAAAACACACGCACACACACACGCTCTACTTCAGCACATGTGAACAAAGGAGCAGGTCAGCAGTTCCCTGTGTTTTTACACAAGAAAAGTGTGACGCTAATGCACCACGGAGGGAGTGTGTGTCTGCGTGTGTGTGTCTGTGTCCATTTCGTAAACCACCATGGAAAGCCCCGCTCCTCATGCGGATCTGCAGAACCCTGCAGAGCTGCTGTCTCAAAGTTTATTCAGCTATTTGTGGGAGCCGGTTTATTTCGGTGTTTAAAGAAAGCAAGGGACCTGAGAAAGTTTGTGTGGAGGTTTACTTTCTCACAGGGAGGTTAAAGAAAATTAAATGTCGGCTTGAGTTTTTTGGTATTGTTGTTTCTCAATGTTTCCATTGACGCACCCCAAAGTTTAAGAGAGAAAAGGCATTAATTACATCTCGGCTCGACAGCTCAGTGCTTTCCTCCACTGTGCACTGATTAATCCCTTTTGCTGCACTCTTAGTTGGGCGTTGGGCAGTGCGAATAGATGACCGCCATCGCAGGCTTCATCGCTGCTGCCGTGCCAACAAGTTGCACATTGAAGTGAAAGATGAGTCACTGTTTACTGCAAAATACAGCATTTTGTGCCTTGGTTGATTTGTTTTTTAAGCGTGTAAGTATAGAGGAAATATACAGTCGACTGGCGGTATGCCCCTAAACACACTCCGACACACACACACACACACACACACACACATACACAGAGACAGACACACACGGACACGCAGACACGCTGTGAGCCAGTGAGACAGCGGTGCAGTGGATCTTGTCCCTGAGCAGGCTGCAGTAGCTCCGGTAGCGGTGTTCAGTTTCGACATGATGAGAGTGTAATCCGTGCAGGTTCCTGCCTGCTGCTTTGTTTTCCCCGCTGTCTGACTCATCCCTCCAACCTGTGGGAAGGAGGGAGAGAGGAACTATGTCACTGTCATAACACGGGATTACAGTCTGCGATACACTTTCTCAAAGGGATGGGAACGATGCCCTGGAGACTCTATCCTGTCCTCTCCTTTGTCCTCTCGCTTATCTCCAATTGCACTTTTTGTTCATCGCCTTTCTTTTCCTTTTCTTCCTCCTGTCTTTCAAAGTTCACTGGTTTACAGCCGTATCCTGAAGTATGTACAGTAGAGAAGGCTTTCATTCAAAATTCTGTTTTCAAAGTCCATGACAACGGCTTGCCCTCTTGTTTTTATTTTTAATCCAGAAAGGATTAATGATCTCCTTTTGTTTCCATGCATCAAAGACTTCTAACGAGTGAAGATGATCACATCCTCTAATTTAATACTCAAGGCCTCGATCATATCATCAGATTCTTTGCAAGAAAGTACTGAAAGTACTACAGTTATGTCAGAGCTTGTGTACATTTTATAATTATTTTTGATACAAAGTTTTAACTTTTGTGCTTTTGAATGTTGGTGAAATGTTCTCTCGTAAAAGCTTCAGGTTTCTCCCTTCTGGGCGTTTCCGTCAAGGCATTTGTCTTTTGAAAACTAAAAAGGTTGACGGGGGCTCTTGGTAAGAAAGGAAGACAGGGAAGTTCTACAGCGACGATGTTAAATCACTGGTTTGTTTTGAGCAGAACTACCCCCTCAGAGAAAGGAGTTAATGTACATTCTGATACATTGTTGATAGAATACTTTCATTTTAAGCAGTAATATGAAAATCATTATTATAAGTATTTTTACTTGTATTTCATCCGTATGCAAAAAAATAAAATAAAATAGATGGAAATCAGCTACCAAATGCAGAATAACAAGCTAAAACTACAACAAGTATTAGAGCCACATCTGCCTTAACAAAATGTCTTTACTAATTTATGAAAAATGTGTTGAAATGCTCCTCTTAAACTTATTAAATTAGTTGATTATTTTAATTTTTCCAATTTGCATGTGAGAGAACATGTGACATATTTCTAACAGTTTGACAACGATTCACAGGCCCGTTCTTTCACTCCCACCCTCCTTCATTATCTGTGTGAATCCCAGGTCTTATCAGCCGGCACCTGCGTCGCTGCTCAACTGCAGGGAACTAAATCCAGCTGGATCAGAGCTAAACACTGTGGGATTACAGCACAGTTTAACACTGAAGCATTCAGATTTAGGCCTGAAAGCCTTTCCGAAGCTCCCTCCCCACATGTTAACAATCGCCCGTTTTGCACACGTCCAGTTTGACGTGCCGTGTGGCTCTGCTGCCGAAAGCCACCTGTCCCTCAGAGTCTTTGGTTTGATAACGCGATAAAGCAGCTACTCAACCATTCACACCCAAACGTTTTGCTCTCATGTCGAATCAAAGGGTGTTCTGTCCTCGGGGCAGTAAAGAATGTTTGGTTAAATAATCAAAATGCGGCTTTGCATTAAGTATCAGGTTTGGCAGCTATGGGGAAAGAATGTTCAGACACGGTTCAAGATCGTACTTGCAGCCACTGCGGAGTAGAGGTGATGTTTTGCCCTTTGGGTAGCGGCGCAACATCAAACGCTTGCTGCTTTTTTGGGATGCCAAAAGAGCTTAACAGAGTACAATCGTGAACTCATGTGGTACGGCACCGACGTACCGTCCACCTGGCAGGAAACACAGCGCCGCTAACGGGGGGCTCTCTCGCACCTGCATCGGTAGTCTGCCCTCACCCAAAAATCCCCCAAAGGACACGAAAGGAGAAGCAAAAAAATTTCAAGTGTGCGTATCAACTTTGACGTGGGTTTTTTTCCCCTTCTTTATCCTGGGAGTGGAGATGTGGCCCCCTAAACAAGGCTGGTAAGAAAAACAAATGAAGGTCGCCATATTTTTCATCTGGAAGAAAAGCAGGAAGCTTTGAATACCGAACGCCAACAGTTCAAAGAGCTGTAGGGAAGGTGGGGAGGGCACATGTATACAAACGCACACACATTCATGCATTCACACGCAGTATGCCATTCAGTTCAAACAAACGAGAGGCCTCATGGACCCTCACAAAGCAATGTGCGTGGTTACTGAGGCCACCAGTTGCCCTGCGCGCACACACAAGCGCGTCCGCAGAATCTTTGCGGGACCTGGTTTGAGTGAATCATTGTTGTGTTACATTCACACACACACACACACTCTGTAAAACACACACATGCACAAAGCCCCTCATCGCTCTCCTGTTTCAGCCGCATGCAACAGGCGATGCGTGCGTCCACACAGGACAGGCCTTGTGTGCGCGGGGTCGTAACAACTGTGGCAGTAGCTGCACAGTGACCTTTAACCCCTGACAGCATGGGAAAGTGGGCACATTCAGCTGTCAGGACCCTAGTGGGCCAGTTACCCCCCACCCCCCCTCAGTAATGTTTAAATAATGATTTAGACATCAATGGGAAGACATACGCAACGATCAGCAAGGGAAGGCCATAAATGGACATAAATGGACATAAATGGACAAAAACACAGGCACACTTCATGAGGTCGCTGGCCGCTGCTGTAACGATGAGTTAGTGTTGTATGAGTACGACAAAGAGACAAAAGGGAAAAGAAGGCAGTCGTTGGTCTAATTAATTAACCGTTCTGTGAAACCGGTGCCCCAAAGAACAATTGTCCAATCGTAGCTTAGCAATGGTAACCAGGCGTGTCGAGCGTAAGTACGGCGCTACCGGCATCTAAAGAGTCTGGTATCTTGTGTCCTTTCAGAAGTAAGACGACGCCAAAAGCAAAGTATAAAAAAAATGGATTTAAGGTTTGTCAATACAAGGTTGTTTCGCTAAGCTAACTAGCTTAACACCTACAGTTCTCTACCAATCTTGTCACTGTACTTACAAATATAAGGAGCACATCACTAACTACATCAGTATGTGGGGTAAATGGTTGGGACGAGCGAGTAGAAGTATTTACCCAACGTGTAGAAGCCATGGATGCTGTCAGAGTTTAGGACAAAGTCGCTCGGTGCTGCAGCAACTCCAGTCACTCGAGATTAATTTAAGTTTAAACGCATCGTTTGGACTTCGTCCTTTAATAATGATCTTCCTTTTTGTTCACTTCTGTATGTTGTTGACTCAAGGTGCTGTTATTTTTTCGACTGGTAAATCTGCCCCTCTTATACGTGTGCCTTGCGAGAACGAAAGGTTTGACAGCTATAACGACTGAATACTGTAGCCACAGTTCACACACACACACACACACACACACATGACATTAATATCCACACGCACACACATAACATTAATATCCACACGCACACACTCATGCACATGCAGCACCCGTTGGTCCGGCCTTTTAAGACCTAAGAGTATTTCTGCCTGTGTCCTTTGGTTCTCACAGTCTTCAGTCACTGTAGGAATGCTAAGTATCCAGGACCCCCCCCCCCCCCCCCCCCCCGGCCCCTCCGCCCCCCGCGCGTAGCAGCCAGTGGTTAGGCCCGTGATTTAAAACAGCGCTGGTCGTTCCCATGTCACACGCTGTGAAAGGGGGCATGTGGAGGTACAATACATGCTCCCAGCCCTCCGTGTGGCTACACATCCTCTGGGATCACTTCTAGCCGAGCCGGTCACCTCAAAGGAGCACGACAGTGTGTTTTGTGGTTGAGCCCATTAACTGCAAATTGGTAACATTACTGCAAACAATTTGCAAAAGAGAAACACAGTTTTGTCAAGCGATAAAATGAATCTTTTTGACCGTTCAGTCAGCTGCAGGTTCCGTGTCAGGACTTAAAGCCAACTGTTGGAAGTATCAAACTAGAACGCAGTTGACACCAGCAAAGATTTTGAGGAAAGAAATTGTTGAATTCATATTCAGTCCACGTTTCCCTGTTGTTTGCCTTCTTGGTCTTAATAAATAAGGTATTTCAATCAAGCATTTGTTGGAGCTCAGAATCGCCATGAAAGAACTTTGATATCGGATGATTCTACAACCCTCAGATTATGTAAAACAAAAAACAACTACATCTAAATGTCACTGCTGTAAAACTACACCAACATTAATCACCTCAACGAAAGATTATAAAAATGTCGCGAAAATCTAAGAAAATGTAAAAGCTTAAAAGCTTACATTGATTCTTTCTTTTAAAGGGGAGCTGATTTTATATGTGACACTGCGTGTTGTTGTTGCTACAGGGAGGAAATACACGTCTTTCCTTCATCGAGCCGGTTATAACGGGTCAACGGACACACTGGCCTCAAGGATCCTCCTTCGATTGTTATAATCCCTCAGACAGCTGGGAGCCCAGACGCACAGATGCCCAGGCGAGAGGAGCTGAGACTGATAAGGAATGGGGTGTGTGTGTCTGTGTGTGTGTGTGCGTGTGTGTGTGTGTGTGGGGAAGAACCTGTTACTGATATGCATGTGTGTGTGTGTGTACATGTCTGCGTGATGCAGGTTTGTGTGCGTGTGGCGTTTTCTTGTCAGGTCGGCAGCTGACTGTGATTAATATTTCACAGCTAACAAATGGAGAGGACAGGCTGTGTGTGTGTGTGTGTGTGTGTGTGTGTGTGTGTGTGTGTGTGTGTGCGTGTGTGTGTGCGTGTGTGTGTGTGAAGCCTTGCCATGACAGCAGTATAATTGACATAATTACCCACCCTCCCTTAACATCGCACACACACCCCGTCAGACACACACACACACACACACACACGGACAGCTCTCTACACCTTTCACTGTGTACGCTCGCATGGCTGAACTGATGAATGTAGTACGGTCACATGCAGAGGAGCGACCCCTCTCACACACACACACACACACACACACACACACTCATAAAGTCACTGCAAGTTTATTTTTCACTGTGAACTAAACTGTGTGACGTATTAATGTGTAATTACAAATGCTTTATGATACAAATGTTTTATGATTTGCAGAGGTAATTCATTCACCATGTTTCTTCGGATGCACTTGGGTGAAAAAACCCTGTTTGTTGTTGTTGTTGTTTTTTAAAGAAAAACACACAGCAGTAGTCCATTACACTTTGCCGAGTTTATTTGTTGTCCTTGATCTGTTATCGGTTGCTGCCATTGTAGTTGTAATAGGATTTGAAATATTAAACAACAAAAAAAAAATTTTTGTTGTTATTTTTCATCCTTCTTTTAATCTATTAAAGCACAGGGTGTAACGTGTCATCTAAACAGAAACTGTGATTTGCGTCGCCAAACTAAAACATTGTCTTAGACAAAAAGATGGTTTACTAATGATTTAAAGTAAGGAAAGAGTCTGGACTGCAGAAGCCAACTGTTCGTGTGTCATCTTTAAACTCAACGGCTCCACAAACTTATATAAAGCAGAACATCCATACAAGGTCTCAAATTCCTCCTTCCTTAAGTAAGTTATCTTTTTATCATACGAGGGCGTCAAACAGCAGATAACTGCTTTTGGATAAAAAAAAAGAAAGAAATGATTGACAAAGTTAAAACGGTTATCTTTGTTCTTCTGAACGTGAAAACATCAAAAATAAAATCTGTCCCCCCCGAAGCTCCCCCCGACGACCCGGCCCTGATGAAGCCTTTGAAGTGGAGCAGCCCGGGTAATAACGGCGATGGCGGCAATTGATAACGGGGAGCTGGACGGCAAACGGCCGCTCATCGGGGGATAGGGAGCGCTGAGTGGAAGCCAGGCTGGACGCGGCCGAGCCTCCGGGCTGTGTGATAATAAAGGGAGGGGTCGAAGCAGCGGCGATAAGGGGGGAGAGAAAAGAGTGGCGATTGTGTGTGTGTGTGTGTGGTTGTTTTTGTGTCCGTCGCTCGGTGTGTTTGTTTGTGTGCTGGAAAGCACGCGTAATCTTCGGGTACATGACGTGTGCTTTCCGTGCTGAGTGGTGTGTGCTGCTGTTGTGCGTGTGCTTGTATGTGGGGGGGGCTGTTGAGGAGTGTGTGTGTGTGTGTGTGTGTGAGAGAGAGAGACCGTGCTGCAGGCTAATGGAGCTGGCAGGGCGGAATCAATTACTGACCAGCAAGGATTTTCCCACCAGTTCGAGGTGGTGGGAAAACAGGAGCTTCTCCACATGCAAGTGCACGTGTGTCAGAGCATGTGGAGGTGCGTTCATACGTGTGTGGCGCATGACCCCTTGGTTGCTGCAGCACATGTGTGTTGACGTTGATTTGTGTGTGTGTGTGTGTGTGAGAGCAGCTGGCGTGGAGGGAACACGGGGAAAGGAGCCAGCAGGCCTTCGGAAGAGAAAGGAGTTGACTTCCAAACGCTGGACTCGGTGTTCAGTTTAAACTTTGTTTTTTTCTGTTGCTCCCGGGGGGGAAAAAAAAACAACAACCACAAACTTAATCACAAACTTAATTACATGTGGCTTTTGTTTCCACCCAACACTTAACGACACTGATCCTCCTCCGGCAAACCGAACCACGTGAAGTTCCACATTGTGTGTTTTCCCAAAACGCTGCACATGAATTGCGCTTAATTTGTTTTGTTACGCTGAGATGCTGAGACCTCCGTGTCACTGAAACGTCCCCACAGACGCTGACGTGCTCATGCAGTTTCACGCGTATTACTTTAAATACAACTCGTCGTTAGCTTTTTAAATATAGTAACCATGTCAACTGATATGACTAGTCAGTCACTTCTGTCTGTGTTTTATTAACTCTCTAGTCTAGTCCCACACGCGGAAATTGAAGCGGCCGTTGAAATTGAAATGTGTGTGTGTGTGTGTGTTTCATGTGTGTTTTGGTACAGTCACAAGAGAGTCTGGGATGTTCTTGTTCTCACTCAGAGGATGGAGGCAGGTTGTGTGTGTATGTGCGCGGGTGTGTACATGTCTTAGCCCTGTGTGTGCAAGTGTTGGTGGCTTTTCTCTTTTTATTTTTTGATTGTTCTGCTCAATAATCAACTCCACATTGAGTGGCCGTCGCTTTAGTGAATAACTGCAGCCGGACGCGGTGCCATGCAGGATAGCACCGGCCTGAGGAAAGGGCTTGGTGACCCAGGGGATACTCAGCCACACACACACACACACAAGTTGGGAGCCAGTAGGGGCGGGACAACCGTCTCCTGCGTGTGTCTTTTGATAACCAGCCGAGCAGACACCGTTGGGTGCTACAGTACCGTTGTCCACGTGACCAGTACAGCCGCAAGTCTCACCGACACTCGGCAAGCGCACAAAAAACACATAAATACAACAACAACAAAAAAGCGTTCTATGAATGAAGAGAAATTTGTCATGTCCAAGAAGCGGTGCTAATCAGGTTGTCTCTTGTCTCTCGTGATTTCCTGTTTTATTTTGAAAATAACCCTTCCTCTCGATTCAGGCAACTTGCCCCCCCCCCCTGTGTGGGGGTCCGATAGTCTGCCCTGCCCCTGATTGTTTCCACCTGTGCCCTCACCCTGTGTGTGTGTGTATACTGTCTGCGTCTCCCTTTGTCCCGTTCGTCTTGTCCCACGTTAGGACCCCCGTGTACCCGAGTCCTTTGCCAAGTCGTGCTGTGTTTTTTCGTACCTTGTTCAGTCTTGCCTGCCGTTTATTTTCTAGATCCTTTTTGTTCTTAGTTTTTTTCCTCTGCGAGAGTGTTTTTCATTTGCTGCCTTTTGTAAATAAACTTTGATTTTTAACCTCGTCTCGGGAGTCGTGAATGAAAGACATTCAGTTTCCTTTAAATTCTCAGAGTCCCTTCCAGGAAACGTGCTAATTTTGAGCATTGAAACCACAGAAGAGGTGTTGTGTCAAGAACAACTTAAAGTAAAACACAAAATGCAATGTCTGAATGTTGGTTAATCACAATTCACTGGGCTGTGTGAGTGTGTGTGTGTGTGTGTGTGTGTGTGTGTGTGTGTGTGTGTGTGTGTGTGTGTAAATGTGTCAGCGCACATTTTGTTATGTTTGAGATTGAGAACCATCGTCTTATGTAACGAATGCAACCGTTTTTACACACAGGCAGACACACACACACACACACACACACTCAGGGCAGAGAAGCATTCCTCTTGCCAGGTCTACCGCATGCTATTCAGTCAGAACACAATACACAAACGCACATCCACACTTGCATGAATACAACAGTAACAAAGTGCTGAATGCACACCAGTGGCTGTATAAACACTTGAGACTTCAGCATTTGCATGAACGGTGGCACACACACACACACACACAAACACACATTTATTTTCACACAAACAGTGTCTCTCTCGCTCTCTCTCTCTCACACACAGATACCCACAGCAAAACAATAGATTCCGTGGGTGGGTCAGAAAATGCCCTTTTGGCATATTGTGGCGCTGATTTATTCCCCCTCCGGTGGATCGCTGTGCGTATGACAGTGTGATGCATTGTCGGCTTCCAGGGCCGCAGGGTGACACTTCTTAAAGTGGGATCAGTCATTGTGAGCTTTATAAAAGGTACATGTTTTGTCCAGCGAGATACTGAGATGAAATTCTAAAAGGAAGCTGCCTCACAGCATCAGTTTGAGATCGGGCCTCATGCATTGTCCAACTGTAGGACCACACACACTCACAGACACACTCACACTATATATATATATATAGTTTATAATATAGACCAAACAAACACGCACACACACATCACCAGTGTCCAATAACCTCCCAATATGTGTGTGTGTGTGTGTGTGTGTGTGCGTGTGGGAACGTGGCTGCTGCTGCCGTCAAGCTCCCTGCGTTGACACGGTAAACTGATACCGTGGGTCTGAGGGGGGTGTCTCCTTGCCGTACACACAAACACACGCACAAACACACACACACACGTACACACACTCGTGCGCACACACACACTGCAGAGGGAGAGGAGAGCACTGGAGGAGCGGCACTCACACGGAGATTGAGTTACAGCTGAATTAGATCTGAGCTGTGGGAACCAGCACCTTCCCTCAGACACACACACACACACACGCACATGTTGTCCCTCCTTGACACCACAGACGCGCTGGGACACACGCTGAGATGATGCGGTATGTGTACACATTCTCTCACACACACCACTTATAAACAAACACACGGTTTTGAACAGATGCAGGCGGACCCTCTGGAGGAAACACGCACGCACACAAAAACATCACATCAAGGAGAAAGCATGTGATCCCGCAAGTAAAAAGCATACACGCACCGCACCACATGACAGACCGTGTGTGTGTGTGTGTGTGTGTGTGTGTGTGTGTGGCTGGATCAACAGACATAATTATAAACACAGATAGTGACGTGTAACAAACAGTTATGTCTCCCGTCGAGACCAGAGAGGCGGATGCCGCAGGCAGCGAGTTTATTAATGTGCATTGCGGAGTGTGTGTTTGCGTGAATGTGTGTGTTGTGATCGCGTCGGCCTTGACTTGGAGATGGTCGCCCCAGAATAAAGCGAGGCTGAAAGGGAAAAAGGACAGAAGAGAGGCCTCCACACCACAAGCCCGTAAACTCTCCACATCTTAATTGCCCTTTCGTTTTCACATGGTAATGCTTTTCACTTACAAGTGCTGTGTGTGTGTGTGTGTGTGCGCGTGTGTGTGCGCGTGTGTTTGTTTGTGTGGCCATGCCAGGTTCACACAGCAAATCCCGCCAGAATGCCATAAACACACACTCTCCTGCCCCGGGCTCCATTGTACACACTCAGCCGGATGGAAGGATGGATGGAGCGTTTCCACACACACACACACACACACACGCACGCACACACACACGCAAACACGTACACACACACCCATCGCCCGCCTCTTGTACAGTTTTCTGACATTTCAGTAGCTTTTTTATCGGCCCATAGCAGTTCGCACAGAGGATCGTTGTGACGGACTGTGTTGTTCTGAGCAGAGAAAGAGCTCCATTATTTCACTTTATCTTTACAGAAGAAATAAAAACTACAAAACAGCTTAAAAAACTTCATGTTTGTTTTTTTGTGACGTTCGACATGTGATTTACTGCTAACAAGCGACGCAATTAAAAAAACAACAAAACAGTCCAAATTTAAGCCGTTGTCCTGAATTTTAGTTGCTCATAAAGCAACACAAATACATTTTTAGAAGTTGCCAGCCTGATAAATACCCTCATATTTAAAAAACTAAAAACATACAATGCAGGCTTTCTGTGAGCTGTTTGAGGTCACAGGGCTGTAGAGAATTCCTCAAAGCGCCAGAGGACGTTAAACAACAGGATCATCACAACACACAAACTAGGTGTAAAATCACCGGTGGAACAATCAGTTGATTAGAACAGTGTAACAGTGTCGACGCAGGTCGCACAAAGTGGCGTCCCGCGTCTCAGCGCCGCTGAAGGGTCACGCAGCAGCAACAGGGGGGATGAACAATCTTCTCCATTAATGTTTGCTCTGCTTTTGACCTCAGAGGGCCTCGCTGTGAAGCATCGGGCCATTACCCAGAACGACAAAGAGCCATTATGATGTGAAGGTGGAAACCACACACACACACACACACACACACACACACAGACACACACTCTTCCACAGGGGTTACCGTGTCGACAGCTGCAGCTGTGACCACATGATTACCTGTCTTACCTGTCACCTTAGATGTTGTAATCTTCAACCTACCACACACACACACACACACACACACACACACACACAGAACCCCCCCCCTCCCTTACAACAACCAACACACACATGCCGCCATCCGTTTTCGAGCCGTCCCCGTGGACACGAGCCCCTGTGGGCACCGGGGAGAGAAAGGAGATTGCAAACAAACTGGCCGCAGGTCCGGGGCTCCGGTTTCAGCCTTCCGTCCGCCGCGGGCCGCCGGGGGTGAGGGGGGGGGGGGCGGGGGGGGGGGGGCATGGGAACAACGAAGCGCCAGGGGCCCTGCGTCAATAAGGAGCAGTGGTTCAACACAATGGGGGCCTGCTTGCAGACAACACCGCTGACAGACAACCACACAAAAGGGCCTGTGAATGGGAAGGAGGCTCACGCACACGCACGGGAACACACAAACACACATTGGAAAGAATAGAGCAGTTTGTTTGTTTGTGTGTGTGTGTGTCGTTGCCCACAAGCCAACATGTTTGATGACGACATCCGAGTGTGCACAGATACACTTCATAAGTCATGCTCATGCAGACGCATTCACCCTGTAATAAGCTTTGAATGCACGGCGCTGCGTGTGTGTGACAAACACACGTCTGTAGATTTGCATTTGTTTCAGAGCCAAAGTTCACTGCGTTCAGCCCTGCAGATGAAAGTTGTGGGTGAAACGTCGGTGCACACCCGTCTGTTTTCAGGCTTTTCGTGCATGAGTCAGAATAGGAAGATCTAATCTGTTTTTATTTACACAACTACCTGAGCAGTTGTGCACTGGTGTGTTTCGGTTCATCTCACCCGTCTCACCGCTGTGTGAAATGGCAAATCCGCTTTAAACTGAGAGGGTTAAAACCGCAGCTTTTTTTATGGATGTTGGTTGTCTGTACGGAAACACACCAGATCTCTGAACTCCATCCATTTTAATTCGACCAAACTCTACGTCATCTAATTCATACATTCAAGAGAAATTGCCCCCCAAAAAATATAATCCGGCCCATTTTTCAAAAATTGCACCAAATTTGTGCGGAGAAATCACGATAACAAATCCAATGTGGGAATTCCCACGTCCGTCCGTCCACCAGTCCTGTTGACCGGGACAGTGAGCGTGATGTGTAGAGGAGTGCTGCCGCCTGCTGTCGGACCAGAAGAAAAGCCACTCGAGGTCTTCGTTCAGTCTCAGCAGCAGATGGCAGCACTTCACGGCCCTCGAACACATTTCTACTGTAACATAAACCACAAAGTCCCAGAGCTCACGACTATCTAGAGAGAAAATATGATTTGATATGATTGAGTGAAGAAAGAGAAAAGTCAGTGGCTGTTTGATCTCCTTTTCTCAAATTGTTCATACTCACAACAGTTAATGCCGAAGTTAATTTAGCTATGTGTCTGAAAAATCATAATATAGTGCAGAGTTACAACCATAGACTTAATTTGTCGTTACTTTAAAAAAAGAAAAACAATAATGAACTAGTTTGGCCATAATACAAATCCACTGAAGTATTGTAATCTATTAACTCAATGGAATATTTGGGTGAACTGGACTTTTTTTGTAACAAAAGCATAAAACAATAAAATAGGAATTTGTTTGCTGGTTCTGAAGAGAAAAGGTTTGCTTGTTCAATTCAACGACCGATATGGAGACGAGTTTGTTCTGACCGTCATCAGAAGAGCGTTCTACCACAGAAAAGTGGACAAAAAAGGGTAAAGCAATATCAAAGTTTTATTCTTAAAATGTAGTATAGAGAGGAACAGTAGTACAATTCAGACAGAAAAAAGGAGAATGTAGTTCCGTCTTTGAAAACCTTTGATAAAAACGTAAAAAGAGTAACCTGAATTTGCTCTGTGTTCGGAGGGCACTGAGGCGCGGCCCAAGTTTTGCATCACTGTTAAAAGTTCGAGAGAAATTGAAAAATACAACCTTTTGCAACAGCGTAAAAAAATACAGCTGGGGAAAAAAAACCTCTGCTTTAAATCTGTAGTGTTTTTGCTTCGTTTTCTGTGTTGTTTTTTTTGTCCACATAACAAATACAGCATAAAATCTAAAATGATACATCATAGTTTTGAGTTTCATTCATTACAGTAAAATCAGTAGGATGGTATAGTATCAAAAGAACAAACAAGACAACAGGAAGGTGAAATGAGCAAGCACACAGCGTGAACAGAGAGCGAACGAGGAAGGAGAACGTTCACGGAAATAAACCACCAGGCCAAAAAGGTTTGGAGCTGACCGACAATGTGATCCATTAAGTAAATCCACTGGTTAAATAATATATTCTTCATATATATATTTATATATTTATCTCATATAATCTCCACGTATATAGATATATATATATATATCTGTCCATAACATAACCCCTCCCACAGTGATTTGAAGGTAAAAGTGACGGGAAGAGGATGAATATTTGTAGGACTTAAAATATATCTTCTTCCACTGAGAGTAAAGGAAGGTTACACATCTTCTGCATCATTAGCACGTCAGTATAAACTGTGTATTCCACTGCATATGAACAGATACTGCTGTTCCAAGGTTTTAACCCGCAAACAATCCGCGTTTCTTTAGAAAATATGTGCTTGATGAAATAACAAAAGGAGAAAAGGAAACATCTGTGGAAAAGGACAAAATTAAACGAAAAATATGTATCCAGGGTAAAGTGAATGATTCTGTAGCATAAAAACATTTTAAAAATCTCAACAATTACAGACACAAGCAAGGATTTTCTACACTAAGCAAGTTGTCACCTGGCTTTTCTCATACATCATAGCTCAACAATAATTAAAACAACAATTTTGGTTGGACAAATAGAAATTAACAGTCTTGATTGCATTTTGGAGTCAATATATAATATTAAATAACAAAAACAAAATGTCTTAATAAAAAAAGTTGTGCATTGGAAGAAAGACACAACAGTTTATATAGTTCCATTCAGACCCGCTTTTGGGGAAACGAAGAAAAAAAAAATGATTTTCATGAACACAAAAGGTAAGTGCGTGTCTATGAGGCGCCATAGAGCTTCACTTTTTTGGAACAAAGTATTTCTACCCGGCAGACCTAAAGAAATAAGAACATACCTACATCAAAATTAAACCGGTGACATTTCGCTTAACTTTTACACATGAAAACTGGAGTTCGGTCAGACGTTACCATCAGGCATCATGACGTTCTGCTTTCTTCTCACAATGGTCAAGTGATTCAAAATATAGATATATATAAACTGTATTTACTTTATAACTCGGTACCAAATATAAACAAACGTATACAGGTATTGATGTCCACTTAGGTCCTCGAAATTTCAATTACAAGTACTGCCGGTAGTTCTACAAAATGGTGTGTGTGTGCATTCAATAAAATAAAAAGCTTAAAAACAATGGCAAAGCATACCTGATAGTCGCCGTAGCACAACAGTGTTCTATAGTTTAAGCTGATTACATATGTATAACTGAGTCAGTTTAAGCTTTATGATTATAAACATCATATATAGCCTTTAGGTCCAGTATTCTGCGACAAGCATTACAGCACCAAACGTTTCGTCATTTGGCAAAATTCAAGCTTTAAGTGAAAGTCAAATGCTTTTGTTTAATAATAAAGTGTTACTGTGACGCTGTGATTTGTATAAAGCTAGCAATAACATTTCCCCTTGTACTTTCGCTTTTTTTAAAATTCATATTATTTCCCGCTTAACAAAAAAAAAAAAAAACTCATCTCTTTTCTTTTTTCTCAGCGTATTCAGTAGTTTTTGCTTCCTGCTAAATCTTGGTGTGCGGTCTGTTTGGCACAATATCACAGCTCTCTTAAATTAATCATAAATATGGCTGTGATACATTAGAGTCGCAAAACAGATTTTTTTGGTTCCAAGATTTGTACAGGGAAAGAAAAAAAAGAAAATTTAAAGAATATAATATTTAGCGCATCTAAACAAGATCTACAGAGCAAAGTAAAATCTTCTTGTGGACAATAATGCTCTTCTGTGTACTTCTACAAGCACAAAGCAATATATACGTTCAGATTGTGCAGAAAGCAACAGCCATGACTGTGCCTCTGCTCGCAGACAAAAAACACAATAAAAACAATTATCAATAAGACCATAATAACCTCTTCATAAATTAAATAATTAACATTTTGCTTTTTTTTGCTTTTTTTTTTTTTTAGATGATTGGCCTACCCCCCCAACTGAAAAACTACATCACCACCCTGCCCGACTCCCCCCACCCCGAAAAACAGGAAATAAAATACATCACCAAAAACCTGATTCATCATATTATTCGTGGATAGACTCGTTCTTTCGTGGGCTCTGGGCCCAGAGTTGGACACATTTAACAATAATAAAATCTGTACATCTTGGAGTTCCCACTACGAAAGCCTTTTTTTTTTTTTTAATCCATCTCTTTGTCATATACTTGCACAATTAAGTAACCTCAGGGTTTGATAGCACTTTGGAGTTGATTGTTTACCAGCTAGTTTTTGTATACATATATATTAAACATCAACTTTTTTTGTTTTGTTTCTCAAGCTTGTTAAAATTCTTAGTCCTCTTCCGGGGCAGCACCAGCGTTGCCCTCACCCCAATTTGATTGGTCGTTGTTGGTAGGCTCCTCCCCATCCAGGTCCTCTCCTTCCTCGCCTTCGAAGTCTTCGTCACGAGGAAACTCCATGCCCTCGATGCCCTCCTGAGTTGCCTGGTGCGAATCGGCGCAGTCCGCACACACGCCGTAGCGCCGCGAGCCGTGACGGATACCGACGCTGGCGGCAAGCATGAAGATCTTCTTACACACCATGCACTTGTACTTTTTGTCCTTCTTGTGCACCTGTGGGAGGGAGAGAAGGAGAGTCAGGTGGCCACCCAAAGTTTAGATTCACTATTCCCCTTTTTACTAGTTCTTTACATCACCAGGTAAAGTCTTATTAACGAAAATCTTTGCCGTGTCAGATGAGTCAGTTGGGCCAGCAGTTTCCTTTTGTTGCCAGTCTTTGAAGCTAAGCTAATCAGTAACTAGTGGTAGCTTCAGGGCTGCATGTCGGCGTGGTGGTTAGCACTGTCGCCTCATAGCAAGAAGGTGCGGGCTTTGAAACCCCAGCGGCCTTTCAGTGTGGAGTTGGCGTGTTCATAGTCGTACGTTTCTGCTTTGGAAAGTACTGCGTTGCACTGACTCCCTCCAGCAAACATGAACCCTGAGACTGGGTGCAAAGGCCCGTTCATTTATTCACATGCCCTTTGGCTACTGCACTGCAACAGGAGCTACTCTTCGCGGGGGGGGGTTAGGCAGGCGCAAAATGGCGGATGCCCATCATGTTCAGGGGGGGGGGGGGTAGAAGAGAGGAATGGATCCTGTGTGGACTCACCAGGGAATGTCTCTTTACGTGCTCACGGCGGGTGAACAGCTTGCCACAGATGTCGCAGCTGAAGGAACGCACGCCTGAATGGATGATCAGGTGCCTCTTGAGCGTGCGCCGGTGCTTGGCGATGTAGTTACAGTGCGGGCACTTGAGCTTATTGAGGGCTAGGTGTGAAGACTCGCCTGGAAAGAGACAGAGGCAAAACAAAAAACAGGCACGTGGAGTGATTTAGTAACTTGTTTTAATAGAATGTACAACATCAGTTTAAAAAAAGGTTTGTTCTCGTATTGATACGACTCAACTGGAAGAACAAACTGCACATGGAAGACTGATCATCCACGGCTACACTTTCATCTATGGATCCTGTAATAAGAGAGCGGTGCACCAGCAACCAATACCCCGCTTATTAAATCAGTTAGGATGCAGTAGCCTACAGAGAGAATAAGACACCACAAACAGTCACAAAAAACCTTTAGTCACAGATTGTCGATTATTGTGGCCGCTACGTAAACCTCAGCATACAGCCACTGTTGCTAAGTAACTGGTCCCTGTTTCTAATGGGGTCTACAGGTCTACTAGGGATTCATCCTGGCAGTGGATATGAAGCTTCAACATGGATCTGCTGGTACTACATTGTTGAAGTGCATCCAAATTGTTGACATGTTCAATAACATGATCTAACGTCGAAGAGAATGCAAAATGTAGACGCATTCCTGCATCATACATTCATATTGATTAATATATACAACATGGTCATATGATATGCCACACTTAAAAAAACAAAAAACAAGATGTCCTCACACCAGCTTGGTCTTCATTAACCTTCCCTGGATGTCCATGCTAAGAGGACAGCTGGGCTTCCAAACAAATATTCAATGTACTGATTTCGAAAAGACTCCAAAGAGAGCGGCTGGTCGTCAGTGTTGAACATGGCCGAGCCTTTTCTCTGAGCCAGGCTGCACACAACAGAGGCGTTGTTGCAGCAGGTTGCTAAGGGGAGTAGTGGGGAGGAAGGGTTGATGAAAAGCAGGTCACCTGTGTATTTCCCCGTATGTGTGTGTGTAACACAATGTGAACAGGCTTTTCACTTTCACTACTTGGTATTGCAAATACTGAGCAGACCAAAAATTCTTAAGCAGCGCTGGTTTCAAATCAAATAGTTATTCCTTTCGGTTTCTTGGGAAAAAAAAAAAAAAAAGGATAATTTCATAGTTTTAGATGAATAATTAGGTCTACAGGTGTGAGGAGCGACCCTGTTGCCTCTGCAATGAATTGGGGGAGAGTAGTTTTCCTTAATAGCACAAGCAAATAACTTGAGTTTGAGGCTTGAAAATGAACAACATTAACAAAATGAACAAAGACAAACGTCTACTTCTGATACACTTGTGCTCTGACACCCAAATGTGTTTCATTTGGCCAATATGAACACTATGGACTTTAACCATTCATCTGCCATGCTTTGTACATAGACGGACATGCTGAGAATAAGACATGTTTGCACCACAGGGTCACGCAGGTCACGCATGCATATGTATGCTAGTCAACCACAAACCGTGGAATAGAAACTGGCTCATATTAAAAGGAGAACACTGACTGCACTGCCCACACCGAGAAGTTACATTTTGTTTAAAAGATAGTTTCATTGAAGCAGTCCGTTTATTTTTCATTTTCATTTTGCGGTGGTCTGGAGGGCGTCTTACCGTTCTCCCAGGACTCCCCTTGTGGTAAATCCTGGATGATGCTATACTGGAACTGATTGGCCAGCTCTGGGAAAGGGGGGAGGGGGGAAGCGAGAGAGGGAGAAAGAGATGAGAGGCGGTTGAGAGCCTGGGCCGCGGAGGGGAGGGGGGTGCACACCTCACAACGCCCTGTGTACACAACGAGCCGCCCCCCCCCAACCACCCCTCCACATGAGACAATGGAAGCTTCAGTTAACAACATAGGCAAACACACACACACACACACACACTACCCTACTATATGTAAAGCAGTAAGTTCCCTGGCCAGGGAACCAACCTGTAGTGTAACCAGGGCTCCAGCCGGGGGGGGGGGGGGGTAATCAGGGTAGAGCCGTCACTCCGGCTCAGCTTACACTCAGCTTTTGTAGGCACTTGTGTGAGAGCACCTGTGTGTGTCCGGTTCCCCCAGCATCAGCGCTTAGAGGCCATTAAAGACACGCCCCTGTGTGTGTGTGTGTGTGTGTGTGTGTGTGTGTTCATTCTCCCTAGGTCAATATTTGGAATAGTGAGGACAGCCCCAGTGCATTAGAGTGGATTAGGGAGGGAAGGGACTGCCCATGGCGGCTTTGCACCTCGAAGGGATTGGAGAGGTTATTGTGCGCGAGTGTGCGTTCATGTGTGCGCCTCAGCAGAGACTAGTGTGTATGCAAACGTATTCAACCTTCTCTGTGCGTCAGTGTGCCGCACGCAGCCTTCAAAACAATCCAATAGTGTAGTTTGGAGAAGACCCACAGATTTATTGACTGAGAACAGACAGCAAAAACAAAGTACTCATATAATTGAGATCAAACCTCCCTTTAAACGCTCGTTTTCCCCACGAAACGCATTCCGGTCACTCAGCAAACCGTCTTCAGCAAAGTGTCTCAAACGTTTTGTCCAGCAATTGGTAGGCGTGGTCCTGTACGTTTATATTTGTCTAAGAACATCTTTAAAAAGACAATATTAAAAAATATACCATAAAGAAAAACGTCAAAGCTAACACCCATTTCAAAGTGCCGACAGCAGAAAGAAAACCATCATTTGGGTTACTGTGCCTCCATCCTTGAAGCATGACAGCGCGGCTCATACTAAAGCAAAATGAAAGCCAAACGAGTGACCTCACTGTGGGAAACTGGGACGGCTCAAATTGGCGGATGACTGCTCACAGGCGCAGACAGAAATATGTGCTGTGCAGTTCGAGAGCGTCTCACAACCAGAGCAGTTGGATTTCTGTGCCTCTTCCGGTCAGTGTGCAGAACGATAGACCATCCCTCCGACTGGCTCTCTGACTGTGTTACAGAATAATCTAATAGCCCTCAGCAGACATTCTCCTTTTGTCTCGTGAAGCAATATTTTGTGACGGGGTAACTGGCATTATAGACACGTCATGTGAGACACATCATAACAAATGAGCGCTGTGTGCAGCACGAGCCTCGTGAAGCAACAACAGAGCATGGAACTGCCCTTATATGTAGACTGAAAAATGACATTTTTAGTTGGGTGCTTTGGTGTATGCACCACCATAACTGGAGGAAATTTAAGCTACAGATGACGTGCAAAAAACCACGTCCATGGAAGCACTTCCCCAACGATGTCTTACAAGAACTGAAACAGAAAAAAAGACATTTGGAAAATACTGTTCTTATGAGAAGTGAAGGCTCAATGCAGTGCAAGTATCAGGTCACTAAAAAATTAAACACAACTTTATCAATTTATAAAATATATCCGCTTTGCCACTTCATTCATTGTTAGTGGCCAAAAAGAAAATCAGAATAATGAGTTTCTCTTTTCTTCCCCAAACTCTGGACATCCCTTCTCACACATTTTAAACAATAGTGAGCCCTTACGGCAACTAAATGTTCACAGATCTATAAACAAACTGCTACGACTGCACTGTAAGAGTGAATGAATGGACTGTTGAGCGCAGGGTGAACTCTTTCCTTGAAACCTTTTACGGAGACTTACAGCCTACTTCAAGGCTTCACCACATCTTTATTTGGAAGCGGAGTATACATTAGGTAGAGTTATGGAGCTGAAGAACACCGATCCATGAGGAGGGTTCGCACACATGCAGATAAACTAACGGAGCGTCTCTCAGGGCTGTTACAACACCGGATCCCTTCGTGCACGTTAAAATGAGCCGTAGGAGGAGCTCAAGGCACCAAGTGCATTTTGGGAGGCCCGGGGGTAGAAATGTTTCACCCCCGCAGTCTTCCTCGTCCTGCATTAGAGACGACATCTTACACAAGTTGTGCACACAAGATGAAGTTCCGTCTCTCTCTTCTCACACACACACACACACACACACACACACACGCACACACAGGTCCCGCCCCCACCCATCCACACCACTCCACTTGCGATATCATTAGGGTTACATGGAGTGCCCCGCTTAATGGTGCCGACCGAAGCAGATCGTAATCTCTCCGCCCGGCTCAAGCTAAGAGCGCCTCGCCGTGTGAGGATGGGATGGATGGAGCGAGGGATGGATTACAGAGCAGGAAAGTGCAAGGTATGAAACGGGACGGAGAAGGGGAAAGCCCACAAAACCACAGCGTTTACTTCTGTGATACCGACGTGAACCATTGAGGTGCTGCAGCATCATCGAACAACAATAAATAATGTATTTTGTTTTGTTTCTTCTCCTAAACAACTTTCAGCAGCGGCGTGGCAACACAAAGCACTCCAGGTGGGCGGGCGTCTTGTGAGCCCCCTGCTCGGGAGTGATTCGTGCAGATCATAGCCAGCAGTTATTCGCTTGGATGTGCACGGCAGGTTAAAAGCTAGTTGCAAGCACGCATCCTATTAAGTGTAAACGCTGATCAAACCCTGAAAATCCCTACTTTTTTGCACAGTGAATACTAATTGTATCCACAGCGGAGCTTCTATTAGCATCCAATCTGTGAGCATGCATGGAACATGATTAACCAAGTCACTAGATGCTGACAGGCCACTCATTTAAAACGAGTAGTGATGGGAAAAGGTTTTAAAAATGTAACTATTAAATCGCAGGATTTCTGTGATTAATTGAATTCTGCGCAAAAAATCAATAAAAACAACTAATAATTAAACTAGTGTATTGCAGAGTTTTAGCAGAATATAAAAAGGCCTTTTTTGAGCAACAGCAAGGTGATATTAATCAGTTTTTTTTCTGAACAGGTACTAGAAGAAAAATTTCTTTAATCAGGAAACAGCATAAGGCAGCTTATGTTCAGTAGCAAGAGTAGTAGTAGTAGTTTAGAGTGAGGTAAGCTGGTCTAATAAAGGACTGTTTAGTCTGTAAAGACTGGTGGATTTCCTTTAAATCTCAAAGAAGAAAAAAAAAAAAAAAAAAAAAAAAAAAAAAAGAACGCTTTTAGTGATGCATTTATCCAATGACAAAATGAACATCCACTTTTACATCCATTCCTCAGACTTACTCCTCTGCAACGAGCCAGTTGCTGAGACACACAGGGTCATTCAAGTTTTCAGATGATATAGAACCCCTCTTCTTCTGAACAATGTGACCACCAAGAGAAAACCACCTTTCCTAGGAGGCAACATCTCCGCAAAAAATGTTTACAATGTACGTCTGCCCCTGGTCAGGGCAGTACCAGTAAAAATAGTCAGTAACAATCTCACATTACGCAAAAACGCAGCAGTATGTAACAGTCATAATACCCGGCTTGGGGTCCTTCGTAACTACCGATAAGGAGGCCCGAATGGAGCTCTCCGTACATTATGTAAAAGAGTCATTCATATTTGAGTGACTGTAAGTCACATGAACTTCTTCCTTTTATGCAGTGTGACTAATGGGAACAAGAATTTCATACTTGTGTATAAAGAATAAAAATAAAAACTAACGACTGAGGGCCGAAGAGTGTGAAGTTTGTGGAGAAGATCAAATGTGTGTGTCATACCGGCATTTTCGGAGAGGGAGGAGAAGTCCTCTCTGGGGTAGGAGGCAGAGGGCTGGAGGAACATCCCGTCAAACCCCTCCTCGGGCTCCGGTGGAAAGTTGTACACGAAGCGCCGCGTGGTGGTCTGCTTTTTCCTCCGCCCACTTCCCACCGCGGCATCCGGCGCCTCGCGCTTTATTGCCGCGGGGGCCGCGGCGGCGCCGCCTGTGGCCGGCCCGTTCCAGACGAACACCTGCCCCTGGCCACTCGCCGGCCGCGTTTCATTGGTCTCTGCGGAGTCCGACGAGTTGTCGTTGTGGTGGGTCCAGTTACCGGAGGCTCCGGGGGTCACGAGGGCACAGCCCTCTCCCCGAACCATCGTCACCTCGATGTCGCTCGTCTCGTCCTTCACCCGGGCACCTTCATCTTCTTCCTCCATCTCGTCCTTTCCTTGATTGTTGCTGGCCTTGATTGACAGCTTCGATAGGATGCTGGTGGCCCAGAAGTTGCTCGGCTTGCGGTCCAGCCCTCGGTGTCCCTCTTTGGACACCGTCTGCCTCTTGTTGTAGTCCACCACCACGGAGTCGGGGGCCTCCTGCTTGATGCTGATATTCAGGGCGTCCTTTATGAACGCCCTGCACGAATGTACAACCTCGGTCATCTGGAGGTAACTGGCGACGGACATCACCTCGATGGCGTTTTGGCTCGTGATCAGCAGGTTCCCGGAGTAGAGAAAGTCGAGGATAACGGAGAAGCCCTGCACAGCAGCGACATCCAGGTGCGTGACCGTGGCCTGGTCCTGGGCCTCGCCCTTGGTCAGACAGTAGAGGGTTTTGAAGTAGCGGCTGCCCGCCACCAGGATGTTCTTGTGCGCGCGGAACACCTGGCCCGAGACGACTATGTTGACGTCGCAGAGGATGCCGCTTTTGCGTTGCTTGTCCAGCTCCTGGAGAAGCTGGTAACAGTAGGAGTTCTCGTGGGGCTTGTTGCGGTAGTCTTCCTCTGAGCAGTTAGTGGAGGGGCTGCCGTTGTCCGAGGGCCTCATTGTCTCCTTTTGCACAAAAGGGAAGAAAGAAAGAAATATTATTGATAAAGAATAAAGAAGTCATTTTCTACAGTACGCAAACACGGACTTCCAAACAAAAACGTATGTTCCTTCACTGCAACCCTGTGAATAAGTAGCACAACACCCTCAGGGCACACTGCGTGCAACTGGCGCAACAGCCCTCGGGGCAAACAGGTTTGACAGGCTTCTGTTGAAGAGTAGGAAATGAGTCCACGAAAAGGCGCATCGAGGATTACTCTTTTATGAGAGGAGGTAATAACTAACACACTAAACGATTCCCAACACAAACAACGAAAACATCAGGACTAACTAATGGGAAAATGGATTCAGTCAATATAATGTTTAATAACCCCAGACACCTCTCACTCAAATGGCAAAGTATCTTGTGGCTTTAAATCAACCTGTGGAGAAAACTTAATGCCGATTGTTTCGTAGATAAAATCTTTTTTTTTATCCAATTGAATTCCATTGAAACTGTACTACAAAAATCTTGGCACGATGGTGTTTGTTTAGGTACCAGAGCCAGAAATGAAAATATGCAGCATAGTCACCTGCGGCTGTATTCACAGATTTGTGAGACTACTCTCCACCTGGAACATCTGATCAGTTAAAAAGTCTTTTGAGAATTAGATTTCCTTTAAAGCAATAACGAGGAATTGGTTTCATTTCCCAGGAGCATAATCTTAGGACTCCATTTGCGCTAACTCAAGAGAACGTGCTGCTTTTAGAAAACCTCTAGACAATGATTAATGAATTCAATATTCAATTTGGTCAACGTTAACCCCCCAAAGCTAGATCAGAAGATACGTTTGCAAGAATCAACATGGTATATTCAGCTTCTGTACAATACGATTCTCCCTTTCTTTCTCAAAATGTGCAGTGTGAATGTAAAATGGGCCATAATGAAACCCTGAAGACGGTCAACGAATGTCCACAGCGTGGTTGTCGACTGGGAGGAGAACTGGCAGACGCACAGAACTACCCTGTAACAGCCACCCTCCCCCTCCCCTGCTCCCCCTGACCAGGGCAACTGGCCAGCCTGGTACGGAGCAGAGGAGGAGTATTTACATGTGCATGCATACGCTTACAAATGTCCTGCACTGAAAAACACCGTCTATTGTACAAGTATGATATATTTCTTGATTTTAAAACACACACACACGTGTGTAGGATCGTGCATCTACGTCTCATTTTAGAATTGAGCAGCAGATGTCCTAATCCAGAATAATTCACATTGCTCGAGCTCTGCATTTTTGCCCCCTCCCACCACCGCCTTTGCAGCGCACACACTCATGCACACTCGCACACAATCACACAGAAAGCAAGCTGCCTACACGTACACACAGCTGGGGTTTCAGCTTGAGTAATTCAGATTAAATCCATTTCTCTGAGGTCCCCACCCAGCATCCACCCCCACCCCCTGCTCCCTCCACACTGCAGTGCTTGTGCAGAGCAGCCTGGCTATACAGGATAGTAAAGGGGGGCTTATCGTCCTCTGCCACAGCTGGAGGGAAGAGATGAAGAGGGATGGCGATGGAATCAGAGGCCAAATGTGCAAGAAAGAGAGGAGGATATATATATATATATATATATATATATATATATATATATATATATATATATAAATAAAATAAAAAAAGGGGACATAATAGCAGACAGGAGCAGATTAAAAAGTAGAAGCAGAGTCGATGGGAATACGTGTGAAAAAAAGATGGTGTGTTGGCAGTATAAAAGTGGAGAAAACAAAAATAGCGTGATAAAAGAAAATAGATTGAGAGACAGGGAGACCTTGAGCCTCAAGAATAAGGGCGGATGCAAAAATGTGGAGCAGAGGGGGACGGTGAAGCCAGCGCAGCACAGAGGAGTTGGGTCACCCCACTTTAGCCTTCACAATGGCCCGTGTTCTCCCCGAGGCTCATTGTCCACTCACTGTAGGCCTTTGTGAAAGGTTTTCGGCACTCACTCTCTTATTACACAGCAGCTCCCACTCGCAGGCATAGAGAAGGAGCCGGAGTGCGTGTGGGTGAGGCGAAAGGGATGGAAAATGATTTCATGATGTACACATCAAAGCCTCTGGAGGGCCATGCTCCTCATGTCGAGTGCCGTGTTGGAATATATTGGTGTAGTGAAAGGCATGGGCGCAAATCACAACAATAGGTGCTGGGTATTCTACCAAATGAGATTACATGCAGATTTTGCCGCTTTGCTTTTCACCATCGCGCTCATCTTTTGATGGGTTTAGTCCTAACAAAGCTGGTACAACAGCAAAGGAGAGCAAATGTGTTATAAATGCAGAAAATAAGGAGCGCTTTCTATTTTATTTGTAGTCTCAGGTTATCATTTCCATCTGCCCATCCGACCCCCAAGAATCCCCACAGCTTTTATCCATTACACACATTGCTGGGCAATGGGCCAAAGAGTTGTGAGGTGTGTGCATGTGCTTATTGGAGTCGGGTTAGAACAGCCTGGTACTGGATAAGTTGCACCATGCCGGCCTCATCCCCAGCAGCATCATCATCATCATCATCCTTTCTCCAGATGTGCCACGTGTGAGCTGGAAGCTTAAGAGAACCAGCAGCCCGACCCGGCACAGCAGACGCCGAAGGCAGAAACCAGCCCGAGCCAGGAGAGAATGTGGGGACAAATATCAACCTCCCCCAGTTGTGACGTGGCTAGGTTTTTATTTGAGCACCATTTGCTAGGGGTGGAAGAACGAGAATTCAAGAGATTCCAAGAGCGTGCTGGGAAAGAAAAATCCTTTAATCTAGCTAGGACAAAACGTACGGTGAACAGCCAATGAGAAATGATCTGCTGGAGGATTAAACTAACTAAGATGGCCATAAATTCAAGGTTACAGAAGCACTGCCAGTAGTCACACAAACTTTAACAGATCATGTGACATTCCCCATGCAACATAATGACCCACCGGACACTTTGTTTACCCCCTTTACGCACACATTCGGCCCAAACCCTCACTTGTCTACCCCCACCCTCAACCAACACAGTCCCATGACCAGCCCAGCCCTTAGGCCATCTCCACCGGTCCGTCCCCAACTTCCTACATTTACTGGAGTTTACCCCCCCCAGATCGCCTGTACCGAGATGCAAGAACAATACTGCAGTGTGTGTTTGGCCCAAGGTGTGGGAGGGCTGCACGGAGTGTCTCCCAGCCTCCTAACAATGCTCTGACAGAGAAGGCAGAGATAGGGGGGGAAGAAAACGAGGGGAGGGTCGAGTCACTGACAAATTCAAACAAGAAGAATTCCCCCTTTGGCTCCACCCTACCCAGTTCCCCTGACCTGTAGCCCCCAATAAACATCCCCTCTATCTGGCAGACATCAGACCGCTATGGGTGGGTCCCATTTTCCACTCGGGGAGACTCACTCTAAACAAGAAGCGTGATTGTCTTAACTAAAATGAGGGGGTGAGAACTCGTATGGGTCCAGTTTATCTGGAAAACATTTGTTTTGCCTACAAACTGAACAGCAATGCCTCCTTCATTAAGCCTCCTCCAGGACCGGTGGAATATCGGAGGCGTTTGGTGAACAGGTGTCTATATTACAGATATTACTTTTTTTTTTTTTTTTAAAGGTAGACAAGTATTTCAGCAGATGAGAGAGGAAGGGAGCTTAAGGGGAGGCCAGATGTGGAGGGAACAGAAAATGACACTAAGTTTAGTGGTAACATGCAATGTTCCTATATACATACTAAATGAAATTGACTCAAATATAGATACGTGATGTCATATTTCAGCCAAGTAATGAGTGGTCTACTTTTGCCGCTTAAGCGTAACCTTTTACCAGAGAGCATGGGGACAATTAAAGCACAAGACAGCATCTACAGAAGAAAAGGACAACGGCCCCCTTCTCCAAGGAGACCCACATTTACCACAGCTGCCATGCTATGCTTGGACTAATCAAGTTAGCTTTAACGAATGCAGCAGGGGCCTGACCGACGCCAGGAATGGGTGAATAGAACAAGACATTGACTCATAACACCAGAATTCCTTTTTAATGTACTACTTCACAACACCACCTTACTTAACATGCACTGCTGCTAATTATTTCAACGGTACTGTAAATACGAGGATTGCATTCATATGCAGTCACATGAGGAGTAAAATAATCTGCTGAAGATCTGAACTGCAAAAAGTAAATCAATAATAATCAGATTTAATTCATTTCCAATAATGTAGCACTGGGACTTTATTGTCCCAGTGCTACTCTACATGAGGAAATGGATTGGATAACCTCCGTGTCTGGGGTCCTTGTTGCTAAGGAAAAGCCACACCAAGCCCATAATCCCCCCCCCGTACTGCCCTCCTTAGCCATTAGAGATGTGCACAAGTTAGTAGATCACTTTAAGTCATTCTGATTAGTGATTGCGTGGGCAAAGGAAGGAACTAAATGTAGTGGTGCAATCCTCTTCGCTCACCAATTAAAGAGTCCAATAGCACCCCGCTCCTAATTCCCCTGACAGCCCAGACCACCAGGAGGTCGGATGTGGAAACGCGCAAGTAACAGAAGTAACTCTACATTTGTTTTTGTTGGAAAGATGACTGAGGGGAGAAATGCCCTTTGACACCAGATTGTTACGGCAAATATGCACTCCCTGTTTTACGAGGTCTCTGAAGGAGTGGGGTAGACGCGTTGCCTACACTGCAATAAAAAGAATGAACCCATAAAGCCCATATGCTCGTCAACAGACATGGTTCCAATATGGCTTGGTTGTTTTGAATGATAAGCAACCAATAGAAGTCTACTGTCAATAACTTTACACCCAGCTCAAGCTCGCGGTCAAAACATAGTCTTGATATGCCATTTAGATAAAGAGGGGAAACTTCCCAACACTTAATGTTGTGTATAAAGGGGATGGCGGCTGGATGAAATATGCCCCAAAAAGTACAACCCCATCGCCCATTAATTCAGAAATATATGGACGACAGGGTCAGGTGATGCCCTATCATCTATTTCACTAATTCATGCCTATTCATGTGGGCCAGGCAAGCTGTCAGCCTGCAGGCAACTTGATTTACTCTCCACCTCTTGTCCAGCCCTGCAAGTGACACCATGTATGGATTTTGGGGGGTCATCCTAGCACAATGCCTCTAATTTAGCTCCCCAAAGGGAGGAGGAGGAAGAAGAAGAAGAAATGCGCCAGAGGTCACCCGGGAGTGCGAGCCAGGAACACCGCATGATGAGAGGCCAAGAGGAGGGGAGGAAGGGGGGGAGGCGCAGGGGTGCGGTTCCCCAAAGGCTGCCAGGGTCAAGCCCCTGCCATTGTGTGACCTCTGGCCGGCTAGCAATCAAGACAGATGCAACAAAAGCGCTCGCTGTATTGCATCGTTACGATTGTGTGCATCGGAAAGTGTCATACTGTGGAACATTTAGACTGTCCCTTGTTTTTAAAATGACGGGTTTAGACGGTTCTAAGAAAGTTAAACGTCGTTTGTGACGTGCGAGGAACATTAAACCGTGAAGGAGCAGCCTCCGGGGTGACAGTAATTAGCTAGCAGGTGTCACACTGGAGTACCGGTTTGTGCGAGAAAACTTGACTGATACGTCGGCAGAGACTCACTTTTGGGACGGCAACTGAAGCGGGAGAGAGTTGAGCCAAAAGTGTTTTGTTTCCCTCCCCCCCCTTCTCTCTCTGTTCTTAAGCTGTCCAGTACCGGTTAGGCGACAATAGTCTTTCGGGGGCTTTCCCAGGCAGTCCAATCTAACGCCACCTCCGGCTACAGCGACGCTACAGAGCGGCTAAGCTAGCTGTTAGCTCAGGTTAGCAGGCTGATGCTAGCCTATCAGCCGGGAGAAGGGATTGCGAAGCTTAAGTAAAAGCCTACCTAGCCCCCCCTCCCCATTCGCTATGTTTAAGAAGTTGGAAAAAAAAGCCGTTTTTACCGACAAACAAAACCGATATAGACACATCTGGCGAAGAATGTACGGCCAGCATTTCAGGTTAAGTAGCGTTAGGTAACGAAGAAAAATCGTCACGGACTCGGAGCTAACGTTACCTGTTTGGTGGGGTCATTTCTCCCGTGCTCCGAAGACAGGTGATGTCTCAGCAGCAGGGCCCGCTTGTAGTTGCGGCTGCCTTTGACAAGATCGTCGCTGTTTTTAGTGGCAATGTTGTGACACCAAGAACAGGACATTAGTCCCGTCTCCTGGCAAAATTTGAGCCATGGGAATTCTTGCAACCACTTCGCGTGGAATAACGAGTGTTTCTGAAGCAACGTCTGCGGTCTCATCTCCACCCCCGATTTCCTGGATCCCGTGTCGGCCCCGTTCGCCCCGCCGCTTCCCGACTCTCGGCCGTCCGCGTCGCTGGGACCGTTTCCCTCCGTCGAGCTGTTGCCCTCCCCGGACCCGTCCTCTCCTTCCAGCGAGCCGACGCGATCGTCGCCGTCCCCGGCTGCGGAGCTGCCCTCTTCCGGGTCCTCTTCTTCCTCCTCCGCCTCGGGTTCCGTGCTATCGCTGACAGACCCCGCGCCCTCCACTCTCTTCTGCGATGATCCCTTCGCCCCGAGATCGCTGTCCTCGTCTTGATCCGGCCTGTTCCCGTTAAAATGTCGGTCTTGACAGGCCGGGGCCTCCCAGCTGTTACAGTTACCCCCACCGATACCGCCGCAACCCGTTACCCCGGCTGATCCACCTCCTCGGAAAGCCAGCGACCTGCGGTTTCTCTCACCGGACATTTTTTTTTTTAAATATATATTACAATCTTCACTTTCTCAGCAGTATTCCCCTCCGACGAAAATAATGTATTTATAAACGATGTGTTTTCCGGAAGAGATGGACCGTCGTCGTTGCCTTTCTCCGCTTTGGCCCTCCCGGTGAGAGTATGTAGGTTATGCGGAAATAAATAAAGGTTTTAAACGCATAATGAATTTCAGGGTTCTCGCTGCGTCCGCGCAGGCCCCGCAGAGGTCGAATGGCAACGACTTTCTTCCCCACAATGCACCTCGACCAGAGAAAGGGGGGCTGGAGAGGGAGGGGGCGGCATTTAAAGGAAGATGGGGCTCTGTTGAGCAGCGAGGGGTCTTTTGTTTTTTGAAGGCTGCGCCCTTTTTCTGGACGCTTTAAATCTTTTAACTTTTCTTGTTTTCTCGGACTGCCAAGATATTGTTATAATATTTATCGAGGAATATAGGAACTAACTTGTCTTCGGTCTGCAGTCCTTTGTTGAATTTAATTTAATTTACTAAATAACAATAAATGAAAAAAATACATATACATATGGAAGTGTAGTTCTATGCAGTTATATGAGTGCATAAACTGTGATAATATAAATACATAGATAAAAATGCTTATTATAGTTCCATTACATTAATATTGACATTCCACTAAAGTAACAAAAGCATGTACAAGCATGATGCAGAGTGTCTGTCAACAAAGCTTGTAGTATATTTGCTGTTTTTATTTCTTATCAAAGATGTGTGTGTGTGTGTGTGTGTGTGTGTGTGTGTGTGTGTGTGTGTGTGTGTGTGTGTGTGTGTGTGTGTGTTAAATAATGAATAGATAAATATAGGCCGTGGTTTTAGTGAGGTCATCGGCTGATGTGCGATCGCGTAGACGTGAAATGGCAACCTTAAGTGATCATTACGATGTTATAGCCTGAAGTATTCTACTTAACAACCTTCGGGTCCAGCAGGTGGCCCTCTTTCATGAGAATGTCTCTCTCTCCCTCTTGCTGTGTATGTGCTTGACCTAGTTGGATATGAGGTTTCAATTCTGTCCAATTAAGGGCTTTGCACATGAAGTGTGAACAGCGGTTGGATTTAAATCTTAAGTCTATGGTTTTAATTCAAGTTTTGATTCTAATAAAGTGGCGGTTGTCTTCCACTGTAATGGTTAAATCCCCACGTGGGGTATAAGGCACGTATTGTATGTACAATAGCACATCTACTTAGTCCTCCAGTTCATATAGCATTGGGCATCAACTTGACGTAAAAACCTAAATGAATTTGACAAATTAAATTCCAATGCACAGAGTAATCTCTCAGGTATAAAATTAACGAGTACACCGTTGACGTGTCAGTAAATGAGTTGCTTGCACTGTTCACTAAGAAATCATTGACCATCGTCCTTCAAGTAATCTTTTTCAATGGCGGGATTTTCCCGTATGTGCTGTAATACAATTTGATATTGAATTTTGGTATGAATTACCTCAAATATGTATTTCAAGTTGATGAACAACATAAAAAAATTTGACAGATTTGGATAACGGCATCGAACTGTGACTTTGACTCAAATGTATCCAATAATTTCAACAAATTTCCAATTTTCGAATTTTTATTTTATTTTTTATTTTTAGAAATGTGTTGAAATTATTGGATACATTTTAGTGAAAGTCACAATTCGATGCTTGGGGATATATATATATATATATATATATATATATATATATATATATATATATATATATATATATATATACTAAACGTGTTTAGTTTGTGTTGTGCAGAACAACGTCACCCTCGATCCGTCCAACACTGACGTGTCGTCGCCATGCAGCTCTGCCTTGTTGACGGCGTAACACCAGATCCACGTGCTCGCCTCTGTTTACACTGCTGCGTGCTGACGTCATATCGAATCCCACCCCGCACGGCGATAGCGCGAGAGAGAGAGCGCGCGCCCAAGAGAGAGAGAGAGAGAGAGAGAGAGCAGGAAGATCTGCAGCGGCCAACAAGAACAACTTGCAGACTCTGGATATACAAACTTCCAGAATCAACGCTCAGTCGTATAATGGAGGATGCAGAGAAAGGTAATTTATTTGCTGAAATGTCTCCGTGACGTGGGACGTGTTGTTACCGGGAGGTCGTTTTGCGTCACATGGCAGCGGGTAGACGAGCGAACGTGCGCAGTGAAGTTGCTCCGTTGAGAACATATGCTAGTTAGGAAACTCAAATAAAGCTTTCATTTCGCGACAACAACGTTGGGACTGGGTGACTGTTTTACAAACACCAATATCGTGTCCATGTCTTCTCAAAAATATCACGGAAGTAGAAATTGAGACACGGCGTGCAATCAGACAATATAAACAGGGAAGTTGTCATTTCCTTTGAAGGAAACCACAATTAAGAAAGAAATACTTTCCTTTCCCCCCCAAACGCTTTGACGAAGTCGAATTGGGATTGGAAGAAGATTTGGGTCCTTGTATTTCAGAATTTAAACTTTACAAGCCGGTTCCACCCGTTGGACCGCTCGGCACGACACGTTGCCTATAAATGTTCCTATTGCACCTTCTGCAGTGTAAACATAGTTTATTCCTGTCAGTCTGTGTAACGTGTTACACCTTCCTTCCCCTGTCCAGCTGTCTGGGTACTCTGGTTCCCTTCATGGCAGCCAGGCTCCATTTTTTAAAAAAGTTTTTCTTTTTCAATTTTCGAAGAAAATTAGACATTTTAAACAACAAAGTTAATTTAAAAAAACACTCTTTTCTTGTAATTTGAAAAAACTGGATATTGTTGTTATTTTTGCAAAGAGGAAAGTGGCCAGAGTTTATCTGTTCACCTCGAGGGGATGCCAGGTAAACAAGACTCGGCCCCGACATTCTCCCACCAGAAATTACATTTCCTGATGTCTGCTCGTTGTACTTATTTCATTTCCCTGAATTGAAAAGTAATGTATTTAGTAATGAAAAGCTCTGCATATTTTCTATATTGACAGATGTGACTTGTTCCCGGTGGGTCACGTGACGCTCTCTGACATCAGACTGAAAAAGGTCTGTTAGTCAGACGGTCTGACGGCCCTGTCAGTCTTTTTGTTATCTCAATGTACTTTTAAGCAGAATATCCCTGTTGCTGTTAGTGACGGGCTGCTTGTCTGTCTGCTGGGCTCGTGACCCGGCTTCCTCTTTGGTATTTTCCCGTGCTTTGCATGTACCTTCTAAGTTTTCTCTTACACGCCATGATTTCCACCACGTGGGTGCAACCGACACACCAGCAGTTCAGGCAGTTCAAGTATCTAAGTTGCTTTTTATGTCCTTGGAAACGCTGATGAATTGTGAACTTATGTAGCAGAAGTAACATTTCGTAATTTTTTGGTTCCTCAAATATGAACAATAGGAACTGTTGAGTTCTGTTTTCTTTATAATCTCACAGTAATGACAACCGTGAACTTCATTGTATTGCTACGCGTTCAGGCAGCACTCTATGGGGGGGGGAGTCAGGAGGTCGGAGGGGGAATCTCGGCACGCTCCGAAAATGTGTTTTTTTCTCTCTGCACTGTTGTTGGATCTCGGCCTGCTCCGTCACCAACGTCTCATCAGTCACGTGTGTCCCTGATCCCAACCTCTCTTATTGACACAACCATCACACATAGGACTAACATAGCACAAGACCCCCCCCCCTCTCCCCTCCCATCGTCCCCCTCGGACCGGATGCCTGGTTCTAGCTGTGGATACTTCTTCTTTTTTTTATCTTTGAAAAGTTACGCTGCAGTAAGAGCTCAGTGCCCTCTGCCATCCCTGCACCAACTGCTGCAATGAAGTTCCTATAACTGTGTCGATGTTCCCTAATTGTGTGTGTGTGTGTGTGTGTGTGTGCGCGCGGTGGTAAACTTGCTCTAATGGAGAATGGATAAACTTACTAAGCATAATGATTGAATACCACACCTCTTTAAACCTGCTTTTGTTTGATCAGTCCACACAGCGTGTAGGTGTCCTCCCACGTTTAGTGTTTCAGGTGGAGAATCACCATCCACTGGGTGAGCTGGGTTAGCAGGTTTTAAAAGGCAGGGTGGGGGGTGTTTGGGGGGCAGTGAGCATATTGGGTTCTCAGCAAAGCAGCTTTCAGGGGAGAGGAGTGTGCTCTCCTCTGATTAGGTTTTAAGTAGATGACCTCTGTGATAAAAAAAAAAAACCCATCTCTTTCTTTGTGTCCCCCCCCTGCGGTCTAATGGATTTTCCAGTAGTTACTTCAGCTCAAGCTTTATTCATTTTTTCTGAAGAATTGAATCCCTCTTTTTTTGGGGAATTTTCTTTAAAATTCTGCCTAATACCTCCGTCCAGGAGTCTACTTATCACACTGTTTTTTTAGCTTCAGAAGAAAGTGCTTCACGTTTTTCTTGATTCAGCGTGTTTCTGGTACTTCCTCCGTACTCGATGGAGGCTCGGGGTCTCGTCTCGATCAGATGTTCCGAAATGAGGAAGTCGGCTTCTTAATCAATCTTGTTTTTCAAACTCAGTTGTCTAATAAGATTGATCATGACTAGTCTCACATTTTTGTCTTATTAGATTCCAGTGAGCACAACTGGATGCTTTCAGCTGTGTGAACAGTCAGAGGAGGTCAGTCACAGACGGCCTCGTGTTCAGCAGACTGGTTGTTTGTATTAGAAATGAATTAATCATCCAGCCCATTTTTAAAGTCCGATTCAACCGTCCTAAATCCCGCTTTGGATCTTTTACATGATTAAATATATATACCATAGCTGCGAGGTTTGCTACCAACTCAAAAGTTAAAAAAGAATCAAACTTACCATGAAAGATAATTAGTTTATGTTGCACTGTAAAGGACAGCAACTACTTACAACTATGAACATATTTCATTTTTTGTTCATGTCAAATAAAACTCACCAGCTATCTCTGGTGTTAAATGTTTAATGAAGGAGGTACTGGTTGTTTGTTTGTTTCAAAAAATGTATTCCAAATTCCATTTTTGTTCACAAAAAAGAACCCGTATAAGTTGACATCTTAAATGATGTAGTGGCCATTTCATTCCTTCCCTCATTTCACTTGATGGAGAATCTTTCAACAAGGTGTTTGGTCAAGCAGAGGACACACCTGTCTGGTTCCTCTGGCCACAGATGTAGAGTCTTCCAACATGGTTCAATAGAGAGAAACTTCACTGTCAAATTGAGCATAGTAACTCTGTTAGTTATCAACCCCAAATAACTGAACCATTTAATTTGCCATTTAGTCTCCGTTTCACTATCTGAATCATTCATTTCTCGGTGATGCACTAGACATGGATGAACTCCGAAGACACCTTTTGAATATGTCTCCACATACAGTTCTGCAGTCCTTGGCTTGCTATGACATAGTTGATATAATATATTCTTCTGTCAAACCTTGTTTTTGAAGAGTGAACCTTACTCAGTTCGATTCGACCCTCTGAGGAATGTGTGTAAATGTGAAGTTCCATGGCGGCCTCCGTGTCAAAGCCACCATCCATTGGTCTCTGGTTCCCCTCTGACTTGGTCACGCCCCTCCCACTGTTTCCCATGATGCGGCCGTCATGTGAACATCGTGGGCCGGGGCCCCTCGTCGGATCGCTGACCGTCTATGTCTCATGATTCTGGTTTTAGGCTAATCATGTGATCGGATAGCAAGGTAATGGATCTCATGCGGTGCTTCATTAACCACTTGAGAATGGTTACAGTCCGCCTGCCGTGGCTTGTTTTTAATGCCATGAACTTTGATGGAATTCTTGTTGATCATGTTGATCGTGTATCTGACATTTTTTTAACAGACGGTCACATGAATACAGTGTTGCTCACGAATACGTTTATTGGCTCTAATCAGAAGGGCGGCAAAGTAGAACTAATGCAGCGCACTGTTAAAGTATCCATCGTAAATTTTACATTATGTTTTCAAATAATAGTTTGTTCATTTGCAAAAACAGTTAAGACATTCCTTTTATGAAGTCAACATACTTACATTTTCCTTTTTTAAAGAGATACAGAACTTTATTTTTTACATATTTAGATATCTGGATTTTCCGAGAAATTGATGACATTTTATGTACCAATTATGGAGTTAAGTGAGAGTCTGATCCAAGGAGGAAAACAGTCGTTTGTTGTAGCAGCTCTCTCCACCCCGCAGAGAGCACTTTTCCTTAAGTACACACACAACACAAAGTGCAGCCCCTGGCGGCCTCTCCCCTCTATTCGCGCTCACTGGCATTACTGCTGCGTGGAACTGGAGCGGCCACCCTGGATTAGCGCTTCGCTGTAATCTGGGACACTGCGGATTATGCTTTTCATCTAATGCCCCCCACTACCACGCGCACGCACGCACACACGCACACACGCACGCGCTTCACGTGACCAGCCGACACTAATGGGACCTCTTTTTATTTCCACCTTGGCGGACGGGCTGGATGATGGAGAGTGAGGGAGGGAATGGACAGAGAGACCCTGATAGTATTGTGTCACGCAGAGTCACTGCACAACGCGCTCCGCCGACGGGGGCTGGCATCCGGAAACGCCACTGATTGCGCAAATGGATTGAGAATTGACCTTTGGGATTATGCTGTAGAGGAAGAGGGTGTGTCTGTGTGTGTATGTGCGTGTGTGTGATACAACAGCTTGAAGGGACAGGTAACTTATTAACAGCAGGGAAGGAGCTGAGGGTTCACGACGCCTCGGTCGGCTGCAGGAGGAAAAACTGAAATCCGGCTTCGCTGTGCTCTCCCTCTGACCATCTGAAAGCCAATACAAAACCTCCCACACACACACACACACACACACACTACCACCACAGAGTCCAGGATGCTGTAAACAAGGACACACACACACAGTCAGCACGCGCCCGGATCACATGCAGACAATCAGCCCTCTGCAGGCTTTGCTTAGGTGGAGGAGGAGGAGGTGGTGGTGGTGTTGGTAGGGAGGTGCTAGTCCCTCCGGCCAACAAACACACTCCAAGCTGTAAACATGGAGTCTCTGGAGGAGTACCACTCTCCGTTTGACTTTGAACAAGGAGTCAACTCCAGCTACCTGTACCTCTCCCCGGCCTGCAGCGACACGCCGCCCAGCTCGCCCGCAGTCCGGACCAGAGGTAATCTCAAGGTGGACGGGGAGAGACCGGGGTGTGTGTGTGTGTGTGTGTGTGTGTGTGTGTGTGTGTGTGTGTGTGTGTGTGTGTGTGTGTGTGTGTGTGTGTGTGTGTGTGTGTGTGTGTGTGTGTGTGTGTGTGTGTGTGTGTGTGTGTGTGTGTGTGTGCGTGCGTGCGTGCGCGTGCGCGTGGGGGTGGGTGGGCTGGACGGAAGGGAAACGGGGCTTCGGTTCACTGGGTGGGAGGAATTGGGGGCGACAAATCTGTTTTTGTTTCTGAGGAGCATCTTTAGCCACTTTTTAGTTGAGCTACATTTTGTCTTGAGAACTTGAACAGAAAGGCTACAATTACCTTTTAGATTTATTTCTAAATGAGAATGTATTTAGCTCTGGCTCTGAATATTTGATGCACAGCTCTGGTGCCAGATGGGTTTTTTAAATCTATCTTGCTTTCACATTAGTCTTTTTTTAGGACAAAGCATCAGGAAAAAAGCTGTTATTCTTTCTTGTATGGAGGAAACCAAATCACTAACTTCACCAATTTCTCTTTCTTGTCATATTTTATTTTGCTAGTTAAGTATTTATCATCTTAATTTTTTTGGGGAGTAGCTTCCAGAATCAAGAAAGTAATTTATTGATTCCATGATACTTGCTGCTTTTGAAAGAAATGAAGAGCAGCTCAGTCCCAATAACTATTAACTATTATGATGACTGTCCTACATTAGTTCACTGCATGAGTGTAGAGCTTTGCCTCAAACCCATAATCACCAAAGAAGAGATTATTCAGTTCCCTCAGCAAGTCAGGCATGCTTTTCTAATTATATCATCATTTAATTGTGTGTGTGTGTGTGTGTGTCTGTGTGTGTGTGTGTGTGTGTGTGCGCGCGCATTCAGAACTTCTCTCCCTCTCTGAGTCTGGTGGTTTTTAGTCTTACTCACATCACCTACTGATGGAAACTCTCCCATAAAGCATCCATCCGCTGCTCAGCTACCTCCAACCCAACATGCACGTGTGTGTGTGTGTGTGTGTGTGTGTGTGTGTGTGTGTGTGTGTGTGTGTACATTGTGTGTGATGCGGTAAAGAGCCTGAGGGCACATGGATGCTTCAGAGGAGTGGGGGTGGTCTCCGAATACTATTTCCACTCACTCCATTTCTGTGAAGCCTGCCGGTATTTCATCCGTAAAAAGATTTACAGGTCTCAAGCTTGACATGTATAGATGTTTTGGATTGAGATGTATCCAAAAACACTTTAAATATTGTTATGTTGTGCACAGTCCTCCACACAGTTGTGATCGGAATACAGCTGTTTTCTTTATGTGATTATATATTGATGCTTTGTGATTTTCGTATTTGTCCTCAAAGAATATCCCGTCTCATTTGTTTTGTGTTGTGACATGAAGGAGAGAGGGTGCCCAAGTCACAATGGATGCAGAGGCTTTTAAGTTAAGCTAATATATTATAAAATAGGTAATAAGCAATACATAATATTTTAGAGAGAGAAAGTTGAGAGTTGTTCGTGTCTTATCTAACTCTCGGGTGGAAAGTAAATAAGCACACCCTGATTCCTAATGTTGAACCTTTCCGTGTCAAATCCACAAGCCGTTGTGTAATCTCAATAAAATGCCCAACAACAACCTGACGAATGCAAAAGGCAATTTTGCAAAAGGCAATGTACAACCCCAACACAAATTATCTTACTAGTACGACAACAGCTTCAGAAGTGATAATAACACAAATTGTATTTGCAGGGATATTTTAATGAAATGCTCTTTCAGATCTATTCTTTGACGTCTCTATCTACAAAGTTCTCTGTATTATTGATGCACTGGTGCTCCTACTGTGTGTGTGTGTGTGTGTGTGTGTGTGTGTGTGTGTGTGTGTGTGTGTGTGTGTGTGTGTGTGTGTGTGTGTGTGTGTGTGTGTGTGTGTGTGTGTGTGTGTGTGTGTGTGTGAGGAAGAAGGTGCGTTGTGTAAAGGTACAGTGGGAATGAAGGTGTTTCCCTCTTGGTTAACACCCATCACTAAACTACCGATGGCTTTCATACATTTTTCAATTTTGCCTCCCAGATTTCCAGCAGCATCCGGACTCGATCCCAGAGGTGGGAGAAGATGCTGCGACGTCCGTGGGACCCTCCCCCGCACCACCCGCCATGACGCAGGAGGAGCAGCAGGAGCTTCAAGAAAAGTTGGTCAAGGTCGGTGGGAGGGATTAAACGGGTCAGAATAGGTGTTTGATGCCATACTACAAATAATCGATACGGGTTGAGAGTTTAAAAATGGTACAATATAAAACACTTTGATGGCCACATTTTGAGTCTGGCACCCAGCAGCTGAGCAGAGCAACAAGATGCTCCTCTGTAGGCCCCTTGTTGCCCTCGTAGCCAAGTTTGGATAGAAAGATTACATTCTACTCCAACTTTACTCTGTTTTAAGCTCTTTAATCGATCTGTAGTTGCACCAACATGTAACCAGACCGGACGTGGTTAACAGTAACATGTGTATTTGACAGATGTTCCACTGTGTGTGTGTGTGTGTGTGTGTGTGTGTGTGTAGGTTGAGGACGAGATCCTGACTCTGTCACAGGTGCTGGCAGCCAAGGAGAAGCAGCTGGCGGACATCAAGAGGAAGCTGGGCATCACACCCCTCAACGAGCTGAAGCAGAACTTCACCAAAACCTGGCAGGAGGTCACCACCTCCACCGCGTGAGTGCCCCGCCCCCCCATCTCAACCAGCCTCTGTTCATGAGATACATTTTCTAGCAGCTTCTTCTTCCTTTGACCTCAAAATCCGCTGCTCGCTGACCTTCTCCTCTGAACAGCGAGGGAATAAGATGTCCGTGTTCTCGACCAGTAACGCGTGGGGCTGATGGGTTCTTATTTTGGGAACCAAGCAGCATTGTGATGCCGCAGGCTTTCTAAAAGGGGAAACGGGACATTTGAGGATCCGTTCCGACCTTGAGGCCTTCGAGTCTTTGAGGTCTCAGTCTCTTTTCATCACCCCCATGTCTCCCTTCTGTCTTTCAGCTACAGGAGGACGTCTGAAACATTGTCTCAGGCAAGTCTGAAGGCCACAGCAGCGTTCTCCAACGTGGGCTCGGCCATCACCCGGAAGCTGGAGGATGTCAGGTGAGTCGGACGGGAGACCGAATGAACGTGAATGATACTTTGTGAGGCACTGAATCTTTAAGAAACACCGTCCTGCGTTTCTGCAAACGACCTGCTGATTCATTCCATAGAGATCTCAAAGTGATAGTTCCACGAGAAAATTGGATAACATCCCACAGTCTGTGGTTTCTCCCGTCTTCCCCTTATTCATAAAGGGGAAATATTATTGTAGCTGTGTCGACTTAAACGTTGGTCAATTTGTCATTTTCAATTTTTAAAAATGGCTTTAAAAACCTGCAACAGACTGCTCTATTTGAGATGTAGCTCAAGAGGACCCCTCCAGTGGAGATCCGAATCGCTCCTCTCTGCTCTCATCCTCCTTCTTCTCTCTGGATTACTGACCTGCAAACTGGTTCATCAGGGCCTCAAAGCAGCCGTGTGCTGACAAGTGGAGCCTCAGCACACGGCTACTCTGGGGGTTGGGTAGTAAAGACGGACCTGACAGGGGTCAAAGGGGATGTGTGTGTGTGTGTGTGTGTGTGTGTGTGTGAGGGGGGTAGATGTGTTTGATGATAAGACCCCCCCCTCCTCCCCTAATACAGAGGATTAGTGCACCCCCACTGTGGTAATACACAATGCATCTTAATGGGATAACGCAGGATTTATGGGATTTGTGCGCTTACAATACTCATCGCTTGAACATATAGTAGAATGAATAAGAGGTTTGTTCTCCATGTGGTGTTTGCACGTGTGCCTGTCTTTCTCTCTTCATTGTACTGCCTGCACGGTGCTAAGATGAACACTAACACCCCCCCCCCCCCCCTCTCTCCTCCGTAATGCTTTCGGACAGCACACGCTCATTGCAGCACTCAGCTAGCATGCCTGCCATGAGGTAAGGTGGGAAGTTTGTGTTGATGTGGGTCTGGTTCCCTCCGAGCTGCACGTGTTGAATAAACTATGACAGAGGAGGTGTTTGGTTTTTTTGAAGTGGACCACCGCTAACCGCTACTGGGAGATATCAGTGGAGGTGCAGCGTTTATTATCTCGCCGGGTCAGACCCCCCGTTTTTATTTTTCGAGCTGTAAGAGGTAAAAGAGGAAAAAGAGCCTTGAGATAAAGGAGCATCTTTGAGGCCAGAAGCGTCATCGGTTAGTTGTCAGTTTGGAGACGCCCACTTTCAGCCGCGAGAAAGCTGCAGCGTGTGCAGCGTTCTGTGCTGCTTTAAGGGATAAGAACCGCCGCGGCCCCTCCAGCAGTTCCTAACCTAGTCAGTCAGTTTGATGAGTTAAAGCTCTGGATGTGTGAGATTAGAGCTGCACTTATTTTCTGGTAATTATCAACTGAAAAATTAATTTAAATAATGAATTGTTTAGTCGCTTAAATGCTTACATTTTGTTTGTTGTTTAAAACATTAAACGTTCATTTTCCTAAAGTGTTCTGACCTTTAGCGAACACCGATATCACACAACACAAGCACACATGTGTGGGGGGTTTGTCGTTGAAAGTCTTCTTAAAGTCGTATGAATCCCAAACAAATGTTATGTTAGGAGGAATATGTTTACAGTTAGCTCCTCTTTTCCTTCATTCTGCAAAAACTCTTTGCACCTTCTCAGTAGAACAGAATAGAAGGGGATCACATTAAAGCCCACGGTGTGTGTGTGCCATTTAACAAAACACAACCTCTGTAAATACAGTCGTATCCTACTCTCACTTCCTTGTCTGCACCTCCACTTCCAAGCGTGTCGGAACAATGCCGGTCTGTGATGTTATTTATTTATGTCTCCTTCTTTCACAGGAATGCTCAAACCTTCAAGTCATTTGAGGAGAAAGTGGAGACGTTGAAGGTAAGCGATCAGGAACTCAGACATGCGCATTATTTTGCAACAGGAATATTGGGTTATAAGACTGGTCACTTTAAATAATTCATTTTAAAATTATTTTTAATAGGATGTTTTGTGTGAAATTTTAATTCCATTGATGTACCCCCCCCCCCCCCCCCCCCCCTTCAGACCAAGATGAGTCCGACCCCGTCCACCGGTGACCCCGGACAGGAGGACAGCGACGACCCCACCGGCGACACTTTGATCCCTCAGCCCGACGGCTCGGCCACCCAGGAGACGCCGACCAACTGAGGCCCTCGTGACCCCCCCCCCCCCTCTCCCTTCCCCCCTCCCTCCCTCCCCACCCTAAACGCTTATGTGCCAGTCCTCCTTTATTTGAAACAAGTGACTCCCCACAGCTAGTGATCTAATTGTCTGCTCAACACGTGCGCTCACTAGTTGACTCGGGTGGTAACTGAAAGCATGGGACAGGGGCAGGAAGGGGGGGGGACACGTGTCCATCGTATATACTTGAGTCTGCTGTGGGAGAATCCCTCCCTGCTGTATGCTTTTCTTTTTCCTCCTCTCGCATTCCTTGTCTCTCCGCTTTGGTCCGACACGCCGAACATGCTGCTGGATCTTTTATCAAACTTCTGTCTCATATTTTTGTTGGAGTGTAGAAATTTGCACAGGTAAAGAAATATTACTAACATGATGATGATGATAGACATGGATTTATACATAAAGTTCTTATATCACCTGTTGTGTCGGCCTACATTTGGGGCCTGACTAGTTTACTATGGGTCACCAGTTTGATTTCCGTTTCCTTTGTGACCGCGAGGCGTCTCAAAATTAAAATAACAAAGTAGTACGACGCTGTGTTCACAATATGAACGGATGGCTTTATTTTGTGTAATGTCGGTACAACACTGTGTATACTTAAACCCACAGCACTGTGCCTCTCAACCACACAATAAACCGAGGCCCATTCTCCCCCATTGTTAAAGAGTCCGTCAGAAATTGATCTCCACGTTCAGACAGTTGCAGAAAAACCGCCAAGATCAGCAGAACGGCGGCAGAGCAAACAAGCAGTGAAGGCTCAGCCTTGACCCGAGGTGAGAGGAATAAATCTCTCTCCCAGAGTCAATATTTAAACTCGTGTTCATTGGTTCTGCCGGGAGCGAACACCTCGTCGCTCCCATTTCTGTCAGCCATCTGAAAAGGGAGGCAAGGCCGTTACTTGTGCACATAATCACAGTGTGAAAGAACAGGGGACGAGTATGACATCATTCTTTTAGCCACGGACGAGTGTGTCTACAATGAATGTGTCCCCCTGTGTGTCCTTTGACCCGGACTGGAGAATCTTAACAACTCTAAAACTTTGACCAGACATTCACGGCCTTCTCAGGAGGTTCATTGCTAAATACCTGCAGAATGAATGACACCGTCCCATCGGCCTCGGCTGTGTTTTGCTAATTAGCATTTAGCAATTAGTATGCTGACCTGCGGGAGTGAGATGGTGAACATTGTAAACATCACATCTGCTGACCATCAGCATGCTATTGTTTTTGCGAGCGTGATAGCGTGCTGACGTTAGCGCTCGGCTCAACGCACCGCTCTACCTAATGCGGCCTCGGCCAGCTTAGAGCGAGAGCTCGGCACTCCCAAATGTCCTGTCCGGACAAGTTTCTGGAGGGATTGAACAACATGATCAACATCGAACTGCTGGATTTACAGTATAAGATCACCATAGTTGCCTAACATGCACAGAGCTACTGAACAAAGCGTACAGAGTCAATTTGAAGACACTCCGAGGGACGACACTCGTCCTGCTCGGGCTGGTTCAAGTCTTCACCTGCTGGTGGACGAGGGGGAACAAAACATGCAGGTGAAATCAGCTCCACCACTTTGCTGCGCTGCACTTGGCCACACTGGCTGTGTATCAGCACACAGGAAGAACCACCGCATACAGGCACGGCGGCGGGGGGGTTCTGGTGTTAACATACATACCATTTCCACCCACCGTGACACAATGTGTAGTTGTGCAATGCCTCATGTCTTCACGTACGCAATGACCTGGTTTACTGAGAGAAGTTAATACTTTTTGTCTCAGACAGGAGGGTTCAACGTGGACACATGCTCAATTCTGTCCTCAATTTGGAACCTTATTCCGAGTTAACCGGTGTGCTGGTTTGGAAATGGCTTGGTTTGTTTGACTGAAAGGTGGGGTTTCCCCAGTGCGACATACTGCTGTGGATTTTACCTTTTTTTTGTATAACACACCAGTGTGTCGAAAACAGGAAACGCATTTAAATTGACTCACAAAAGGATACAAAACACAGCCTTGTTGAACTGCAGTACCTTCTGTGAACACAGGAGGGCAACAGAAGCTACACTGGACTTTTATTTGTCTCCATCCAGACCACACCTGGACCCTGTATCAGAGGGTTTTCTTTAAACTTCTTACTTAGTTATAACCTCGAGATGACCCTTCTGCAACAAAACCTGAGTGTGTCTCCGTGGTGCCAGACGAGCAGTTTTATTTTCTCATTGCATCGTTAATTGCATTGTAATGTCACTTTAACTTGTAAAGACAAGTATGACGCTCATTCATGACGGATTGCATTTAACATTGTTACAACTGTTTCAATGAACTGCATTTGCCAAAATAAAATGAAATAAAGCAACTGAATGCTTTTGAGCTGTAATCCAAATATTTATTTAAACACATATTTGTGAATTGGATCATGAGTCATGTCTCTGTCTTTGATCAATTTATCTTTTTTCATTTTCAACCATTATTTTATCTTCAGTTGTTTTGGTACATATAAATAAAAAAAATATATATATAATAAAATACGGTTTCCGCTGCACCCTCTCCATGCATAATCATATTCATTATAATATATGATAAAACTATTATATTCGGACATCTTTACAACAGTTATAAAACCCGAGACTTACTTTAAATAAAACATCACCAGACACCGTGAAAAGGACCGCGTCAACGTCACGGCGATGGCAACGCAGTAGTTCCGGACTTTCTATTGTAGAGAAGTCAGTTTTTTTTAGTAGTTACTCACCTCTCTGAATAACACACCGACGCCCTCCACAATCTGCTGCCGGTTCATCTCCTGCACTCCACCCAGTCCTCCCCGCTCCTCCGTCCCAGTAGAACCAGTGCAGTAGAAGCTAACGTTACAGTAGTTAACTTAGCGTCTCGAACCCTTAGCATATGACGTTAGCATGTTAGCCGAGCCCTTTACTGTAAAAGCGCGAGTCACATAGCGGACGTCTCACTTTGTGCTGGATAGTTGTTGAACTATGCAGAAGTAAGTTTCAGTACTGCTAAAAGAAACTTCACCCCGAACGTGATGCTTCTTTTGTTTTTTAAATGGACTTTAAAGGCAAACGCGTTTATTTATGTCTATTTCCGGGTTGCCAGCGCGCGGTGGGAAGGCGCGACCTCTAGTGGCTGTTTTATGTGTTGCAACAATAACCAGTAACTACAGCTTTCAAGAAGGTATATATAATATAAATATTCAAAATGTTGGAGAGTAAAAACTAAAAGTATAGCATTTAAATACAAGTCAAAGTAACTCACACATGTACTTATACATAGTATTATTATAAAAGTAACAAAAAATACCTTTGTATTGTCAGGTGTTATGAAATAAAATATTGAATTATTCTTTGAACTCCGGGGAGGTGAGAAAAGCACCGTGACAACGGCTAACAAACAGCTGCCAAAAACCCCTTTATTCAGTTAGAACCAGATGTCTCCAGATTCGTCCAGTTACAAAGATGACTCTGGAGAAGTCTTAACCGTAAACACAGAGTCAAACAACAGCACCAGAAAGCAATTTGTCAGAAAACACCATTTACAACAATAACACAGAGAGATCGGCTAAGAAAGAAACTGGTACAGGGTTAACAGTCAGTGTGTGTTGGTTCTTATTTAAAAAAGACATTAAATAGAATTTATTACATCATACTGTAGAAAAGAATATTAGAGAACGTCATTGTTGCAAGTATATTTGTGACAGATATTGCAAGTTTTGTGAAGTTTATAGACAATAAAGAATCTCTTGTTTGTTATATGATGAAGCAGGCTTTGTTTTAAATGTGCAGAGAGAGAACATTCAGTTCAAACATGGCTTAGTTTGTGTGTAAGATTAGAAGGCAAACAAAAAATGTCTTTGCATCACCCCAAACAGTTCATACACACGTTGATGTAAAGGAATCTTAGGTATCCGAGGGGGATTCGCCTTAATGCAGTGAGTTACAGGAGAGGGTTTATGCCACTTTGACTAAAGACAATAGATCCAAAGCATAGTCCATATGAAATGCTGGCTGTTGCCCCCGGTTACCGGTCCGTGTGCTAACCGAAGCTAACAGATTTACCAGCTTCGTCTTCAGCATTCAGACATGAGCGTGGCATCGATCTTCTCAACTGACTCAGCGCGACAAATATGCTGATTTCTTTTTTTCAATTACCTCCCTCAGAGCCAGAACAGCGTCTTCATGCTAGTCCAAGCAAACTGTCTCAGTGGACACCTTGAATAACTGTATTACCCTAAATTTCTATCTATTAATTTAAAGTTGAATCTCTTTGCAAAGGGCGGGGAGTCATTTGTGGGTTCATCTACAATATCCACACGTAACCAGGGTCATGCAGTTGAACGTTCCTGTTTGTTCCTCTTGGTAGAACAATGACCTTGGTGACCTCCGGCTGGGAGAGGATTCAGTTGTGGTGCAAAAACACATCATTTTCTCAAATGATTCGCTAACCCCAAAACCAGACCCTCCTGTCCCAGCAACAGAAACTCTCTTAATCTGGAGTTTTCAGAAGAAAAATTAAATCTGTATTCTTTTACACGGATACAAACGTCCCCTCCGCGTTGAACCCCCCCAGCGCCCCTCGCAGCAAAGGGAAGCTACCAATTTCATGGCCGGCAACGATTCTGATCAACTGAGGTCACAGCTGGAGTCTGTGCACACGGGCACCTTTTCGACCCCCCTCATCAATTATTCAATGATTCGGACGCAGACGCACACGAAAACAGCTCCCTGTGCTCCTCTAAGACGGAAAACATCTTCTGGGAGCCCGAATGCAGCCCGAAAAAGCAGCTCTACGGTCACTGTGTCTGATGTAACACGCACTTGTGTTTTGCATCACAATCTGTGGGCTCCATCCGATCATGTGATGGGCGGTGACGCTCTGCAAGATGCCCGCGGCGAAGACGACGAAGGACAATGAACTCTGGTGTGAAAAGCAGCACGGGGGATTATCGCCATTCTATGATAACACACTAGTTGATAGTGCGTGAGGTACGACAGCTTGTACATTTAAATGTGCATTAATGGCTGCAGGAATGGCTTGTTCAGGGTGTACGGGGGTGCACACACACACACACACACACACACACACACACAAATGCAGGGTGAGCTTCCACACTCACACTTTGCTCACACACTTTAATGCTACACCGAGCAGATGGGTGATGCCTCAGGAGGTAATGTGAAACACACACTCCATAGTCTAAAGCTGCACACACACACACACACACACACACACACACATGCATTTGTTGCTATCAACTCCTTGGCAGTGCTGTGTGTTTTGGACCAGCCGCCCTGGAGGGATGCAAGCGGCTTCCACCAGCTTTCTCTCTCTCTGTCTCTCTCACATCAGCACAGGACGAGACCTGAAGCCACGGGGACATATGTCGAGTCCCCGATGACATGATCTAACACAGTTGGCTTTCGCAGCTCTTTCACTCATGTGTGTGTGTGTGCGTGCGTGCGTGTGTGTGTGTGCGTGCGTGTTAAAAAAAAGTTTTTTTTTAATGAAAAATAAAACACAGGCGACAAACGTTTGCGGCCGAGATATTTAGCTGCATATTCAAAACGCTCGCTTTATAAATTCTGCTTGATGAAGGATGCGGGCAGACATGAATGTTGCAGTTGCTGGAGAGGTGCATTTAGAAAGGGGGGAGGCCCGTGCCCACCTCCAAACACGAGGTGTCCTCCACCTTTTCAGCACAGAATGATAAATGTCAGAGCACTCCTCCTTCCTCAACCTTCTGCAAAACGAAACTTTCTCTCACAGCGTGTTTAGATATTCATATATTTGAGGTAAATGGCACAGAGTGGAGATGACAACATTTGGGGAGATCACTAGTGAATTTAGCCGTTGCGGTGTATCAATGTGCCAGCGTGCACTTCTCTGCACCTACTGAGCGCCGCATTAAAAAGGCCAAAACATCAGAGGGATGAAAGCTAATCAGCATATTTACCCAAATGTCAAACTTCTCCGTGAGATCTACGATTCAGTTTACAGGCTGGAAACACACATATCAAACGCCGGCAGGGAATCACAGGTGCTTTTGAAAAATTTGTACGTAATTGAAAACTCGACTTCGACTTGAGAATAATACAGAGGCACAAATAGATCACATTTATCTCAGAGTTTCCTTGTTTGCATGCACATGCAGTATTAAAACCCAGTTAGACAGAGCACATTAGTATACACACTAAAATTCCAGTAGGACAGTGGTCCAGTTCTTGAGGTCTCTGTGATTGTAATTCGGTAAAACAGCCAATGGGATGGTCCGGTTTACAGAGAGGGCGGGTCTCTGCGTTGCATAATCAAGTTCAAAGTGAAGGAGCTGTAGCTGAAGTGCTCTTAAAACTTAGTGTTCTGAATAATCACATCACAGGAGTGGTGAGATTCTCATTTATCTACAAGCCCTCGAACAAAAGGGAGAGCAGAGGAGGTGAAAAAAAAAAGAAACATACACACATCGAAATCGTTTACAAGTTACAGCAAAGAGTAGAAAAGTCACTCTTAGACTTTCTAGAAGCGCAGCCAAAAGGGGCCTCTGAACGCAGCTCGCGGGACGTTTCTTTGTATCACAAATCTTTGAGTTGTAGGTGCAGAAAGCGGAGCTCATACCGGCCGGCGCCAGAGACATTCCTCCGCTCAGAGGTTCTAGACACAACGCGGCAACTGAGGTCCACCGTGGGAGCACCTCGCTCATCAAGGCACATTCAGGACTCCTTTTTGTCCCACAAAGATTACCCCAACCGGGGGGGAAGGGGGCGGGCGAATCCACCCCCTCCCCCAAAAAACCCATCTGCCTTTAGAGTGTTTGCAGAATCCATTTCATCCACCGTCCTGCTCCTCTCCTTAATGAAGGAATGAAGGATGCAGGGTGGTTGCCACGGCAACTTGGCTCGGTGGGATGGGTACACTTTAAAGACACACTGCTACTTGATCCATTCTTAGGGGTCACGCGAGGTCACGTTCGACTACTCGGGTGTCCTCCACTTTGCTCACAGTCCATGTCCTCTTCCGAGCACAATGTAAAATAAAATGGAATCATATTTGCAGTCACTGACTCCACTGAGGGCCACCTGCTGTCGCACCACTGTTAAGTGGTCAGAAGTATTCCTGCACACAGGGGGGGGTCCGTGTGGGGGCAGATTACAGCCCCCGCTGGCATCTGCTCACAAGAATCGGGTGGCAAGTTAATCTGCGACCACCGAGCTGAGGCAGAACGTCCGAGGCTGACGGCGCAAATAGAAAAAAATAGAAAATAGAAATGAGTTTTATTTTATTATTTAAAAGTTATACGCTGCTAATGCTTAAATGTACTGTACTGCATCTTAATCGGTGTGTATTGTACCATGTAAGGACCTTTATAAGGTGTAATAAGTGAGAGCCTCTCGTCACAAACAAGTCTTGTCACGTATTTAATATTGATCTCAGTAAGGATCCGGTACATAAACCAAGAATAAGAATAAATCTGTCAACAGACAATACTGGAGTGCACTGGACAATAACGTGAGCGGTTATGTGTGTGTGTGCGTGTGTGAGGTTGTGTATACGGTATATTGAGGCGCCGTCGTAACTCACAGAACAACAGTCTTGTTTTGTTCACTTTCTAAATCACGGCTGAGAGCTCAGGCCTTGAACACATCGGTAGAACAAAAGCCCGAGCAGACCTCTCAAGTATTCACGTCACTCAAGACCGCCGGCGGCGGCGGCCCGACGGTGGGTTTTTAATTCTGCTGTGCGAACACGTGTCTGTCTTGGCCTCCTTCCCCCGGGTCGCAGGGCCGAGAGCTCGTTTTGGCCATATGGCCTGTTTGGCATCATTCGGGAATGATGGAGAGAATGTGTGAGCCAGGACCCCCCCCCCCCCCCCCCCTTTTTTTTTTCCTTCAACAGAATTAAATGATCCAACATCCTAAACATCTCAACACATGTTATGTGAAATTTTAAATTGCTAATGATCTGGAATGTTGAAATACCCATTTCTGCATCACTGAGCGGGATTTAAACCACGGAGGAGTTTGAGTCGCTTTCAGTTGGTTTGCATGTTAAACACGCTTAAAACATGTGAAAACTAATGAGGTGTCCTCTGATGAAACAATCTGCATAAACTCCTCTTTCGGAGCGTTCGACTGCATCACATCTGCAGATTGAGTTTGTAAGAAACAAAAGTTTGAACATCTTGAGTTGTCTCGATCTACCGATTACACGTGAACATGTAAAACCGTTCCAGATGAAACCGTTTGCTCAGTACGAATGTTTTTGTATTATAACACAAAGAAAATCAATGCAAATTGAATCAATCAATCAATTGATCAATTGATCCAACCAATCAATCAATTGATCCAACCTTTAGGACAAAGAGCAGCAAATAAGGAGACGGCACAGAGAACAAACGAGAACAAGCGAAACAAACCTCAGAACTGAGGCAGAGGCAGGAGAGAGAGGGAACGGGCGCTCGGGCCGACGCCCTCACTAACTCACTAACTCGTGTCGGGACAGCGGGTAGTCTTGAGCCAGGGTGTTTTTTATTTTCATGTTCTACAGCATAACATTGTGTACAAAATGGCGGTTAATATGATCAGATGACAACATGTGAGAAACGGAACTGTACGGGAACAAAGCACCGGCATTTCTACCCGAGGGCGGGGCGGACCTGGGGCGGACCTGGGACGGACCTGGGACGAGATGTTGTCAGCATCGCGATGCAGCCCAGCGCCCACACAACAAGGCCCACAGCTCCTGGACGGGTTTGAGAAATGTGGCAGCAGATCTCCTTTGGAGGGTTTGGAATAATACATGAGTGAGCTTATTTTGGCTGAGTCTTATCACCAGCCATATGGTGGACCAAGAGTCAGCGTCGGAGCGTCTTCTTAAATTAGCTGCCTGGAGATGCTGCCACACTCTGTATTCAGTCCTGCCAGAACCTCTGAGCTGAACTGCAGCCGGGACGCGATGTAACCGGCTGCCGTATGGAGGAGATGGAGGTTCCCGTCACAAACACGAAGCACCAGCGTGACGTAGGAAGGGCGCTAGGAAGTCGCCCCAACGCGTTGGCTTGTCAGGAGGCTGACAGGGGAACGCCACGGGCCAATTAGGGGGGGGGGGGGGGGGGGCATGAAGGAGCTCCAGGCGGGAGCAAGAGGGTCACAAGGGCTGGAAGGAGAACAACGTGGCTTCCAGTGAGTCAAGTCACCCCCCCACGGTTAGCTACAAGCAAAATGAAAACATTCAGCAGAACATGAAAACAAAAATTCATAAAGAGTATACGTATATATTCATATATATACATACATACATGTGTTTAAAAAAAAAAAAGAGCCAAATCAAATCTTTTTTCTTTGAATTTAAATTCCAACATGTTTTTCTTTACCTATATATATATATATATATATATATATATAGATTTGTCTTTTCTTAAACAATAGTACGTCCACGTAACACAAATCAGTTTGTAGATACTAAATATTTCTCCGTGAAACAACAATGTTAAGACATTTACGTTGAAGCAGGATGATTTCTTTCGAGAGCGACTTTAAGGCTAAACCTATATTCCAAACTGAAGCCCGACATGTTGAATCGCAGGTTATTTCCTGCCGCAGAGTCGAACTTGAACTGCTCTGGTTCGTGAGGTTGGAAATGTAACGGCCGAGGTAAGTGGTCCTTTGCACACAGCTTTGAGAAAATACAATTACATGTATACATGAACGGAGAAAAAAACAAACAGAAAAGTGACATGGCCACGACTGTCCCATCAGGTGTTGATTAAAAAGGACTGTGTGTATTAAAAGGACTTGTGCAGGCGGTGAATAATTCTGGGGTAAAATGATCCTGTGCGTCAGACACAATTGCCAATAATGATTTCAGCGTGTGGTGAAGAAAGCATCATATAATGCTGATTAAATGCAGAAACAGAATCAAAAAATGGCGGTTTGTAGATAAAAAAAAAGAATTGTAGAACATTTCTAGCAATATAAGAACAATCTAATTTAAGTGGAAGAAAGAGGAGTTCCATTTATCCACCGAGTGAACACCTGTAAACTGTAAACTATTTGGCCATGAGATGTTTGTTCTCTGAAACGCATTCAAATTACAAGTTGGATGTGAGGATCAGGAAGGACTCGTGTGAGCTTTAGTCAACGCTTACAAGTGAGTAACATCTGCAGTGCACCTTAAACTACAAAGCAACGACCTAATCAAGTGCTTTTAACTCATTTAGCCCCCCTCCCCCCATTGGTTTTAATACGAGAAGGACTCGTGCAAACGATTAGACTAAATAGAAGTAACCAAGTGCTTCGTTACACACACACGCACACACACACACACACACACACACACGTCGAGGTGCTCCTGCACAAACACGAGCATACGCGGTTCCCTTTGGGACGGCGTGAGTGTTGAGCAGGAGGGGGGGGGGGGGTCAGGGGGCAACGCTCTGCGTGTGGTGAAAGGTGTTTATCTTTCTGCTGACTTCGTGCTTCCGGCGCTCTCAGGAAGGTCTTTGTTTAGCACGTGGTGGGTAAACGGTCTCGGTTCACACAAAAAAGGACCCAAAACCCAAAACACACCAGCAACGGTAAACATTGTAAACACCTTTACTGTAGTAAAAAAAAAAGAAAAGCATAAAGAATAAGATCCAGTTTTTGGTTGCAGAGTTGAAAGAGAGAAGCTTTTTTAGACGGTGCTGTAATCATACAACTCCAGGTTTTAACTGCTGGTTTTTGCTCTCTTTAGATGCACATACCTGATAAAAGATAAAAGAAAATGAATCAACTCAAGTCTTCTGCTTTGATTGGGTGGGAATACCTGCGTATTCTGTATGTATGCTTTGCTGTATGTGCGTGGATGTGGTCCATCTGCTCCCTGACTCTCTTTTTTGCGTCGATCATCCATCGAGTGTGTGTCTCCATTCTTCACTTTCTGCGTACGACCTGCCGTACATTCCCTCAGAGAGCTGTCAGGAGTGAAGAACCAGGGAGGGAAGCGGGCGAGGACGTGATGTCGGAGATGAAAGATGTCCTCAAAAACGTCCAGGAACAAAACGGAGACAAGTTGAAGGAAGAAACAAAAAATGAGCGCTTTTCCTTTTCGTAAGGTGAAAAAGCTGCAACGAAGAGGCCCATTCTTCGTCAGGGTAAAAGAGTTTGTTGACAAAACAGACAAAAAAAGGCCTTTTTTCAGGAGACCCTTTCGTCCACTAGACTTTCATTTAAAAAATCTGAGCTTTACACAAAAAAAAAACAGGACAAACCGAAGATCAATTTCTTCAAATGTTTTTAGCTGCATTGGGGTTTCCCCAAACTGGGCAGGGTGTAAATGGCGAGGCGGGGCTGGGAAGCTGAGGGGGAACGGGCGGAGCCAGGAGTTGACGGACAGTTGTGACCTTTACAAAAAAACAAAAAACTAAATGCATGCGAAAGGAAGCCCCTCCCCTCTTATCTGGCGAATGGCAGCAGTGGCCGTCGGTCGGTCGGTGCGTGCGGCGTTTCAGTCGGTAAATCTCTGGCAGGCCTTTTTCCAGCGGCAGGCGGTGCACCACATGTCGCGGTTCTCCATCCCGTACACCTTACGGCACTTCTTCCCCTCCCCGCGCACCTTCCTGCTGTGGGCGAATGGAGAAAAACTGATGGGACTGTACGATATTATCAGCTTTAACGATATCACAAACTCCAGCATTGATGCAGCAGAAACCGGCGCAGGTTCGATGGACCAAAGAAAGCAAACGACAAAACGATTCCGCTAAGTAGACAAAAGTGTTTTCTAATTGCGTGGTAAATAGGAATCACCACAAACAATACCATCTAAAAACCAAGCGCTCGGTTCCTCGTGGAAGTTGATTGGGTAAATCAGCAGCTCAACTGAGCCGATTTATTGTGACTTTACTTTAATTAGAGTCAATATTTCGCACCTCGTCAGGTTTAATTGGAAGTAGAAAAACGAATTAGGCGCATTGGCTTGAATACAAGTTGTCTCGTGGGAATATCAAATATGTGCAATAAGTCCTAAAGAAAAGGAAGCGTCGGCTGAGCGCGCAGCGAGGAGCCGGTACCTGAGCGCAGCGGTGGCTCTGGGGGGGGACGAGAGGACGCCGATGGTCTGGGAGCGCTGATCGCCAAAGCCTTGGCTTTTACTGGGGGACACCTTAGGACGGCAGACAAACGAATGATTAGAGGAACCCACGCGTAGATACGTGCGCGTAGTATAGAACCAACGCCCGGCCTCAGGGCGTCCTCACCGCGGTGCCGGTGAAGGTGACGGGCGGTGACTGCCAGGAGATGCTGAAGCTGGAGCTGTTGGTGGGGGTGAAGCTGGTGGAGGCGGAGCCGGTCGAGTTACTGCTGGACGGGATGGACACTGGAGCCGTGGCCTGAGGGCAAAGGTCAAATTAGTCTCCCTGAAACGCAGTCAGTCAACTCAGAAAATGCAAGCGAGCCTCAAACTAAAGGGGCGTAAAAGGCCTTCAGGTCTCACATTGTAAAAGCTCCTCAATTAAATGAAGAACTAAGAACTTAAATGATGGACCTCCCTGTTTCCTCCCTGTTCCCTCCCTCACCTGGTAGGCGTGGTCCGTGTGGATGAGGTAGAGCGCGCTGGGCGCAGAGCGGCTGAGCGGGGTGGCGCCGCCGGCGTGCGGCTCCTTGGCGTCGGAGGACCCCGGGGCCCCGTGGCACTCCGACAGCTGGCTGAGGAGCGGGTGAGGGGAGGCGGGAGGCGGCGGGGGAGAGTGGACGGTCGGGGACGCGTGGGACAGGCTGCTCAGCCCGTCGGCCACAGAGTCCGTGTTGAGCTTGATCTCCGAGTAGTAGAAGTCCTCCTCGCCGTCGCTGCAGTCCGAGTCGCAGCTCCGCCTGCAGGACGGTGAAGAGGGACGTAAAGACAAATGTCCGTCTGCTAAATGTTACAGCGCCGGTACACACGGCTCCTGTTCCCCCTTTTAGCAATGAAGTCATTCCTACATCCCGCTAAACACCGTCGTCTGCAGTTAATCACATTAATCTACGGCTGCGTGTGTGATGGAGTCTCACCCCAGGTGGATGGTGCGGATGTGTCTCTGGATGCCGGCTGCGGTACTCAGCACCTTGCCACAGTTCTTCCACAGGCACTTGAACATCACCTTCATGGAGTTCTGCGCGAGACACAAAGTACGGCGACCAGTCAGACGACGCGCTGCTCACCGATGGTTCCGCGTTGACGGAGATGTGCGGTTGTAGGAAAAGCAACGGGCGGCAGAGTGTGCGTTGAAGTGAGGATGCTTTGTTTTAGTGGTTGTTATTGAAAAATGAGGATGGGGTTTGTCACACCGTCAGGTTGTCTAACATCACCGCATACTGCCGACAAAGAAACGAAACGACTTCCCGCTAAATGCCCTTCGTGCCCGTTACAGTGCGAGCGTACAGCTTTACTGTAACAGGGTCTTTAGCAGTGAATGTTTCCGTGGTCGTGAGCTGATGAGGCTCCCGACCCCTTTATCCGTCTACTGTAATTACTCCTCGGGCCTCGTAGAGAGGCTGCACTCGGCCTTTCATGGCGCGAGAAGCCCTGCCTGCTTTGTTGTTTTCGTCCTGCCTGCCTGCTCTCAGCCATCACACAGTAGTGTGTCAAACTATTTTTCTGAGGGCTGATTTCATTTCAACGAGATGCCGCCCCCCCCCCACACTTCTTTTTCCTCCTCTTTTCAGAAAATCATGCACACACACACATTATCCGTCACCTCTGTGCATTGTTTTGTCTTGTTGGTTAATAAAAGCCTGTTCTGTGTGTGTGCGTGTGTGTGTGCGTGCGTGTTATTCCCTTTCAAAAACGAGTCTCACAGTTAATTAAACGGTGAGCTCTTGCCGAGAGAGGAGCGAAAGCACAAGAGGAGCGTGAGGATAAATCCATGTGAGACCTTGACATCGTACATTTAGCGCGCGCGTGTTTATTGGAAGTCAACGCCATTGTTATCCAAGCTTATTAGAATCACAGTTTTTGTCTCCTGACACACTCCATTGTCCCTTTCCACCTTCTAAATGTCTCTCTCCCTCTTGTTGCCCTTCTTTGTCATAAGTACCCCATTACTACAGTAAGGTTGTGGAACTCTCCTAAGAGCCCGTATCGATTTTTGGGGGAGATGTGAGGCCGTTTGGATCTTTATGTTTACTGCAGCGGGTATTAATATCACTACTGCCTTTCTGGAGCAGCTGCATGGGAAGAATGTAATTGTGGAGGGTGAATGTCCATTATTGTGTATATATATATATATATATATATATATATATATATATATATATACACACAGAACGAGTCAGAGCCCCGATAAGGAGAGAGAGAGAGAGAGAGACTTAAAGGGCGAGTGAAAAGCAACATACATCTTGAGAAATAATGAATGACACGGTGCTGTGGATGTGATGAGCTGTCAGCGGGGTGTAGAAATGAGAAGAGGCAGAATGATGAGTGGGAAACTGTGTCTGTGTGTGTGTGTGTGTGTGTGTGCGTGTGTGTGTTGTGTGCTCATAACGTGTGTGCAGAACGGACAAGACGACCACCGGGCCGAACACGCCTGCGTGTCCTTTCCTGTCACATTTCCACCTCTGCCAGTCAGTCAGAGTCTCAGCTGCAGCCGGGACCTCAGAGGTCAAATGTCACAGTGTGCGGAAGGATCAAGCAGCTCGCGTGCCGCTTCTTATTGAGATCTTCCCGTTGTCAGGAGAGCTGCTGCCGTCCTCCCTGGAGCCCTTTTAATTTGTGGCTCCACATTGAAATAAGAGAAAATTGTGACACTGCTGTCACGAGTGTTTCAAAGAGGCCACTTAAGGTCAATGTGGATTCCGGGAAATAAAAGCTCCCAGCTCACACACTTTCCGATGCTGGAGAGTGTGTGCCCCCCCCCCCCCCCCCCCTCCCCCCTCTGGTACAATGGTTGGGGAAACACAATGGACACTGTCCACTATGCATTGATTTTCTCTGACTTTGTCTGCTTGGTGACCATTTAGACCTTCCAGTACTTCCAGTAGGTTGTTTTCGTTTTAAAAGAAGTAGAAACGCTGTTTGAGGTCATTTTCAAACATTAGTAATAAATGACTTATTCTTGTTTTGTTCTAACCAGCTTTGGTTTTCACAAGTAGAGAAAAAACAACCTTCAACTGCTAATTCACCAACGCGTGTTCTCCCGCTGGCTGAGGCGCCGTGTACCGTAATCACCTTGCGCTTGCGGGGGATGGGCTCATCGAAGAGCAGGCTGCTGCCGTCCTGCTCGTCCAGGCTGGGGTCCTCTGGCCCCGCGGGGCCGGGTCCCACGCCGCCCATGCTGGGCACGCGGAAGGGTTTGAAGCTGTCGGCGGAGAGCGGCGGAGAAGGCGTGGAAGGGTTGGAGTGGTCGCTGGGCGCGGACCAGCTCCAGTAGCCGCCCGAGGAGCTGTTGCTGGACGGCGTGAAGGGGCACGCCGAGCCGCTGTCCTTCCACGAGCCGCTCAGGCCTTCTGAGGGGGGACGGACGGAGAGGTGAGGAACAGGAAGATCACAAAACATTCAGTCACGTTTGTAGATGATCCAACCGCAGCCCGGTGTTCGTCCGTCGATGGTGGGAGATCAAGACATTGAATGGATTTCAAACAGCTTCATTTGCACTTCACACAGAATGAGCCTCCCAGCATCCCTGTTGTCTGAGTCACAATGAAAAAAGAAAAGGCTACTTTCTCGTTCTGTTTCTCCACTGAGACGCTTCCAAGGTCTTGCTTTCTGCAGATCAAAGGAACTTTTCTTTTCAAAATCAGCTACAAAAGACGTTTCACTTTGTGACGGTTGAGGCCGGGGGAAACTTTAGAGAGTGTGCACAAGTGAAAAAGTATGTGTGGGCTTCTTTCTGTACTTTAAATTTCACACAAAAGAGGAAATGGCTCCCGGGCAAAAACAAAGCCTCTCTGATAGGCATTCGGTTCTGTGGCGCACAGCCCATTAAGATTGACTCGAGCGATAATAACACCCGCATTACATTTTATTTTGAATAACATAACTCAACGACAGTTAGAACGCGCGCAAAACAACAATTAAATGGCCGACAATGAGATTGAAATGTCAACCACGTCGCGGTACGCATGAGAACATGCGTGTGATTAGAGATGGTTGGTATTTACATTTTGTGCATGTGAGCGTGACGCACGCGACGTGCGTTTCACACATGTGACCACAGTAACCGTGACAACACGTGCGCGGTGGACCCTGGAGGGTTTGCCTGCGCCGCCGCTCGGCTGCAGACGACGCGGGTGGTCGGCCGCTTGTCACCGCGGTAACGGGGCACTTTGGACGTCCGCCACCGCGCTCATTGTGCTCCTCTGTGGATTTGCACAAACTCATTGAGGAGCGAATCCTCGAGCACAGCAGGTGGCGGTCATTCATCAGACTAGGCCTTCACACGCATTTCACAGCCGTGAAGGAATGAAAAGTCGGTGTCCAAGCAGAACATACGCATTTAAATCACGCTGCTGCCCCCACTTACTTAGTAGTTTATTAGCAGTGGCACTCACCGTTGACTCTGACCGGGGGGCTCCTGACCAGCGGGCTGGTGGAGAGACTAGTCAGCACCATGGCAGCCGTCACTTTGTCCATGTCCACTTCTTCCTCCGACCGCCTGTGGAAACAGAAAAAAAGGAAGCCTTATGCTGAGCAATACTCATCTCGTTTTATCATCACTGGAAAAAGCTCCACTGTGTTTAACCGGCCACAATACACACAGCGTAAACACACACACCCTCACATACGGAATGTCTGCAGTTGGGCATGAGCGGAGTGTGCGTCTTCTTTATTTAACTTCAAAAGTTTTCAAACAAAAAAACGAGCCCTCTGGACTCAAACTGACTCGGCTTTGACAAATCGAGCTTCTGATTAAATTGAAGTTGTATATCTATATCGCCTCTGTGGGCGACTGATGCAATCACTCTCATCCTTATATTATTAGAAAAATCAACAGCCAACAGCTTAAAGGCTGCAGTAAAAAAAAAATTCAATCCCCTTAGATCGTTATCAACACAAGCCCGGCGCACACACAGACACACACGAGCCGATGCAAATAACAGACAAACACAAACGTTGTCTCGTCTAATGGGAGTGTGGCAAACGCACTAATTACACAAGACGCAACGTGTGTGTGTGTGTGTGTGTGTTAGAGTGTGCGTTTTGTTCCTGAGCACGAGGGACTTGGATGTTGTGTGGAATCAAAGTCAATTCCATTACAATGAGGAAATCCACCGCGGCGCCATCAGCCATCGAGGTTTCACAGCCGCTGAGATCAAATGGCTCCGGTTCATCTTAATTGGTATTAATCCAGCAACAAGTAAAGTGAAATACGACGGCATCTTTTACCCCTCTTAAGAAGATTCAAACAACAAACTGATCATTAAGCTCGTAAACACTCGCAGAAAGTGTCATTCCTGACTCCACCTCGAAGGACCAACAAAGAAGTCAATGAGAAGACGCAAACCGATGCGTTTTTCCTGATTTAAATTACAGACAAAGACTCATTCGCCGGCTACAAAAACATTTTCACTACAATTTTGACATTTTCACACAAAAGCAGCTTGCTTGTGCAGAAGCAGAACCGAGCGGGAACAATGAGTACGAGGGCACTTCAATCCCCCGCTACTGAACTGGGAAAAACAACAACTAAATAATGCAACGTCCAATGATTGTTTCCCATGAATGTGTACAGAAAAAATAATGTTGCCGAAATAAAGCATTGAAACGCCTTCTGGAATTAAAAGGTGCGGCACTGGATCCTTCGAGGTGTCGTCTTCCCGATTTCAGCTCAAACGTGAATAAAAAAAAAAAACAACAATAAGGGGAAAGTCACCACAAAGACAAGGACCACATGATGTCACAAGAGGTCGTTCATGTCGTAGTTTAGCGTGGCCACAGAGCGAACTGTAGCGGCTGAACGGAAACATCGGCGTTGGACGCGTTGAGCGGCACCCGTCCGGGCCCAGACGTGACTTCCCGCGTTTATTTTTAGAAGGGCTTTGAGGCACAGATGCTCCCCGTCCGAGTTGACCGAGCTTTAGCAAATCTAGAGGAAAAGAAAGCCCCGAAATCCACACGCGTCAGCCTAAAAACAGATGTGCTGGAGTTGACTTCTGTTTAAAGAGGACTCAAAGACGACAGATGTGGGTGCACAATGTAAAGGAGTGACTAAATGAAGAATAAAAAGGAGATATTTCTGTCTTCATAAGGTTACATCATTGTATTTATTTAAAAACACATCCTGCATTAAGCATTAATGGTAGGGATGAGTATCGTTTGGGTTTTTTCCGGTAACGGAGCCTAAACCGATGCTTCTTTAAATAAAAAAACCCAAAACAATTGATGAAATTAAAGAAACATTTTTCTTCAAATTGAACAATATATTAACTGTTAAACGATTCTGTAAATACAAAGAAAGAAAAAACACATGGCTTCAAACTACAGTAAATTAGAATAATATGCATAAGTGTTTTAGTAATAAGTGTTTACAATATGATCAGTGTTAATCGAAGTATATATATGTTAGTTTATTGGAATATTCATAATTTAATTACAGATTTATGTTCATTGTGCAGGAACTAAAGAAATCTAAAATATATTGAAAAGCATTACGTTAGATTGACGCTCCTTGTTTGTCCCGTTTAATTGACATCATTAATGCAGCAGGTGCAACACAGAAGAGCCGATCGTTTGATACCGTGACAGAATTTACTATTTGTATATTTAACGCTTTGCTGCGTAAAATAAAGACGAAACAAAAATAATCAAACTCTCCTGTCATCCGCGTAAGGAAATGACGTCACTGTGTCCACAGCTTTGCAACTGCAACTTTTTTTTTCTTTCCCAAATCATCATTTTCTGAGTAAACATGATTGTTTTGAACAGTGATGAGTTGCTTAGACAGCTGCATGCCGAACCAAAGTCCTGATAAGTGTCAAAATAAAACAGTGGAGAGTGTCTGTGTGCTGAGGAGGAGACACATTTCATACAAAGTGGTTTATCCGCATTTTTTACAGGTGAAGCAACAGTGTTGTCACTGCACTGAAGTCTGATCTCTTGAAGTCTTGCTTCTCTGTGGCGCTGTGTGTGTGTGTGTGTGTGTGTGTGTTTTTCCAGGCGGCTGAAGGCGTGTGTCAGCAGCTACACGTTAAAGGAGCTAACGGAGCGGGAGGGAATTTCCAAAGTTCCTCTTCAAACAGCAGCCGGGTTTGGGGGAACGTTTTGCTTGTGTGCCATGTTCACCAAATACGGCGTCCAGACCCGCGACCAAAGGAGCATCAATTACCGTCCTCTGTCCTTATATACCTTCGCAGTTGGGTTCAGGTTATGGACAGACTCTCTGCTTCTTCGGAGCGGCGGCTGGAATAGAGCACTTCTTTGGATCAGAATGATTGCTGGGGACAAATGAGCAGCGGCAGAGCGTTGACGGAGACGTGTCCCCACCCAACGACGCGCCCTCGCATTTACGTGAAAGCCATTAAAGGCGTATTAACTTTACAGGCAGAATGGAGACATTGGGTTCCCGTGTGAGAGGACAGTAAGTTGCTTAACAAAGAGACATTAGCTAATGTCTAATTTATGACCCGTTCCCCTGTTGGATATGATGTCATCACAGCCTCCACATGAATCAAGCAACAAGGCCGCGCACACAGCCGCCGCCGTCACCCGTAGCACGCCGCTTCCTGGTCACCTTGGGAGGCCATCGTGTGACCGTGGATATCATCGCCATGGCAACCGCGACAAGACAATAATTACTTGGTGCTCCGTCTATTTCCCCAAATCACATTCGCCATTAGTGCTCTTATCAAAGTTAAAGTGCTTATTACGGCTGTAATTAACACACAACGAGAGTGTGTGTGTGTGTGTGCGCGCGCGTTAGGAAGACGCGCGATGGAAGGCTCGATGTGTGTGACGGAGCGGAGGTATCCGGGCGGTTAATGGATCTATAAGTGAATTCTGATAAATGAGTTTGGTGTGTTTGTGTGTCGCTGCACCGTGTGTGTGTGCCTGTGTTTTTAATCAATATTCTTACGTGGCTTACTTACAATGAACCATCCACTGGTATCTGCCCCCTGAGGTCTCCTGAGTGGAACATTATCACGCTCATCAACAGAAAACTAGCGAGGTGAGGAGCCCGTTTACTGATGAACATTACGCGATGTTACTTTCTGCTGCCGGCTCTTCAGAACAGGACAAATTAGTTAATCTTTAAACGCCAGAAACAAACATAGATTCATGTTCATGTGTTGAAAAGAGGATTCTCCGCAGGGATTCATGTTTGAATGCTCTTATGGAACGTACAGAGACAAAAAAAGGCCTTTGAGAAGCTGAATATACATTTAAGAGAACTGGAAATGATGGATCTGCTGATCTTGTCAGTCATATAAGTTTTAACTGCATTCCCATTATTGATTTGGACGAGTGTGATTCAGGTCATAACACTGACTGACACTGACTGTTATTCTCAAGACACAAGCAGAACAACAGCTCCCTCTTCAGGGGTTCTGATAGGATTAGTGGGATGTGTGTGTGTGTGTGTGTGTGTGTGTGTGCGAGAGCGAGAAGGCTGTGTGCCGTCACCTTCTTGGCAAGTTTGGATGAAACAACAACACAGTTGATGCTTCTCATGCAGCCACGCTGCAACACCCCGCTGCAAAAGTGCAACCCTTTTAACAAGCGCCTACTCTAACTAATGACTAAATGGGCCGCGGTGAATCTGTACGCGTACACACACACACACACACACACACGCACACGCACAATGCTCTTGTATCTCTGGTTTCATTGTGGAGGGCGGCTGGGTTACAGGAATCCCCCCTGAACCAGGGCCCGTGCGGCGCTGCTCAGCACTCCTCCCACTCGCCAGTCTGTCCTGCGTCTTCGCTCTCCGCTTCCTCCCTTCACCCCTGCGGGATTTTCTCGCCAATTTTCTCTCACCCGCACACACTTTCCCTCCCTCACTTTCAATTTTGTTGCAGAAGCAGACAGGAAAAGACAAAGAAAAGACATAAACATGTTTTGCTGTGTGTGTCTTGTGCTTGTCTCTCTGGTGGCGAGCGGTGCATGGAGGTCTGCTCATTTATTACAGCCACTGGACTATGACGCCCATTTCCTCCTCAAAAACTTCCCATAAATCAGAAAGCTTCTCTTATCTGATCGCTTCATCTCACTGCCTCACAAAACCCCCAAAAGGAATCTGCATATGACACGGGGGGTTAACGTGCATGAAGGGCACCGCTTTGTGATTGGCAGGTGTGTGTGAAGGAACACGCGGGAATCCTCTGTGACATTCTCGCGTGCAGCCTTCGGGGTCTAGAGGGGCATACAGGAAAACACACGTTCTATAAAACCTGAGAAACACAGAGGAGGACATCGTGTTTTTCTGTCTGTACAGTGTGTGTGTGTGTGTGTGTGTGTGTGTGTGTGTGTGTGTGAGAAAGAGAGTCTCGGCCTTCACTTGTGACACACATGGGGCTGTGTGTGAGGTTTGCACAGGTGCTGCCCAGAGCACGAGTTATAAGAAGGAGCCGTGCAATAGGGATACAAAACATACACATGTGTTCACTGTTGGAAAGTTATCGGGGGTCATTGCAGATGAGATCCGCACAAAAGGGGAAAAAATGGATTGAGTTTAGCTTTTTGCCGCCAACAATACCAAATTTCCAATCCCCGATGAGCCTTATTGTGAGATACAGATTGATTGTAGCAGCTAATCTCCAAGACCACGGCCCCAAAACATCACGTGCATCACTTTGAAGTGAGTTCAAACCATCAAAACTTTATTAGAGACGTCTATATATTGTGTGTTGCGCTCGAGGTGCTGGGATGGTGTCTGAGCTGCATATCTGCTCTGGAGCGCGCGCGCTCTGGAGCTCGCACGCGCTCGCACGCACGCACGCACGCACACGCACACACACACACACACACACACACACACACGCGGTTGATTTCACAACCATAACAACATGTGCACTGTCCTGGCAGCCTGCTCCTTGAAATGGGAGCCACGTGAAGACATCTTTACCCACACAAAGACCTCAGGAGATAGAAACGCTGCACTAAAATACAATGCTTCATGACTAGAATTTACAGCTACAGTTTCTTTGTTATATTTAGTCATTAGTTTAATTAAAGGACCTGATAAAGCGAATGATTGATGATAAAGGTATGATTGTATTTGATATTATTGTAAGATAGTAAGATTTCACATGTTCTCACAGTGTATTTACATTGACATGTCACACAATGAATAACACACATGCCCGCCCTGAAGATCCACGCCTGTTGTAATGTTTTGATTTGTTTGGCTGTATTCTCCTCCTGTATCTGCGGAGGTGTGTGTGTGTGTGTGTGTGTCCCCTGTGACGGAATCTGCCGTTACATCAAATAAGCACCGTGACAGCAAAGGTTTAGAGATCCAGAGAAACCCAAATAACAAATACAATGTTGTCTCCACCTTTAAGGCGGAGGTGCAGCCCACAAACGTACATCAGCAGCATTAAAAAGAGTTGATTTGGATCTGTTGCCCTAACTTGAGCATCTGCCCCTGTGGTGAACAAAGAGGCAAGTCAGAACCAAGCACAGGAGGTGTTCTGCCAGCCAGGGGTTTAAGATGCTTATGTCCCCCCCGTCTTTCTCTTTGGAGTACCACATAATAAAAAAAAGCCCCAGAAAAATGAAAAATAACCACATAAGGACGCCAAAAGAGCACAAACGTGGATGTCAATATGTCACAATGTGACGTGACAGCCAGAAAGCAGAGGTACTCCTGCAAGAACGATCGGCATAAATACCACGATAACAACGGGAGTTATAGGAGCAGCGATGGAGACACATTTCAAATGAACAAGCGTAATGAGGGAGATGGAAGAAGGAACAGGGGTAGGAGGTGGGAGCAGACACACACACACACACACACACATTGATGGTCTTTCCCCGAATTGATGTTGCTGCATGCAATAATGAGCAGAGGGAAAACACAGGAACTCGCTGCTCCGAGCTACTCATTTGGCCTCCGGAGTGTACGACAATGTGTGTGTGTGTGTGTGTGTGTTGATTTTAGCGTTTCAGCCTGCGAGCACCTGCGTGCGTGAAGGCCCATGCAGGCACATGCAGGCAAACCTGGATGCATGAGAATGTGTGTGTGAACGTCAGGGGGCGAGTCAGTGTGTGGAGTAAGGGGGTGGGGGGCTCGGGGGGGGCGAACAAAGGCAGCAGCCGTAAGAGTCATGACGACCTTTATAGCGGCTGGCTGGTAAATAACCCCCCCCCCCCCCCTCCCTCATACCCCTCTACTCCTTCACTTCCCTCCTCTCACTTGCTCCCTATAGCCTCCATCCTTTCTCACGTAGGATCAACGTCGTAGATCCATACGATGCGGCGCTGGAGTAAACAAAAGGAAGTGGCTGAGAGAATGAAGTGAGCTCCGTGTCAGAAAGGGAGTAAATGAAGAGCCTGAGAGTGTGTCGCTGTGAGAGTAATCAGAGGACGCCGCTCTGTCTGCCCGCTCTGTTGGGCCTTTTTTCTTGCAGGGAGAAAGGATGCCAGATAAAAACAACACTATTATTTTTATAGATATAGTAGTATATATGGATCGTGTCAGAAGAGGGGACTCCTTATAGTACATGGAGTGCACCGCATGTGCACATTTTCTACTTAAATGTACCACTTAAGAAGGAAAAGTCCTCCTCCTTCCTCCTCCTCCCCCTCCGTTTCTCCTCCAAGGATTGAGGGGGGGCTGCTCCTCAAGCTACCTAACCCCTCACGCTGTGCGTTTGTGTGTTCATTAGTCTTCAGCGGTGGGACAGTGGTGATAATGTGGCTCGTAAGAGCTTCACGAGTGCTCTCGTCGCTCCACCTTCCCCCTGGACACGCACAACCCGTCAATAAGTGCCATAAACCACACGGGCATAAACATACGGAAGCACCCTTTTATCACCGCTGAGCTTGATTATATACACCTTGGTTTGTAACCACAGCGGACACACACACACACACACACACACACACACACACACACACACACACACACACACACACACACACACACACACACACACCTTGGCTCCCAGGAGAGTGATCAACACACTGGAGGATGGGGCCTTTTTCCAAATTACACTTTAAAAGGGGGCTGTGGAGGCTGTGCGTGTCAGCGTACATGTGTGTGTGTGTGTGTGTGTTGAAGGTGCTCATAAAAGCCGCTGCGCTTGAGCTGATGGAGGCCATTAGAAAAGGCCTATCAGCTCGTCCAATCGCCTCGCACAGCCTCAAGGCAGGACAAAGGATATGCCCGCCACTTCAACACTAATTTAGAGGCCTTTTACTCACCCCCCACCACCTCCTCGGCCCGCCTTCTCATAACCGCCCCCCCTCCATTTGATCCACTATTTGTGCGGTTGTTTATCCCGACAGGGAAAGTCAACAGAGGTGTGGTTTTTAGGAGCTGGACGTATTCAGAGTTGTTGAAGCTGCAGAAGCAGCCAGCTCTGCTCCGCCCATCGGGGACCGTAACAGTTTTGGGTGGAGGACGATATTGACTCGTTAGTAGTGCGCTAATCAATACGAGTCACAAGTGTGTTTGAATGACCTTTAGTGTTTTCTTTAACGCCGGATATTGTTTTGGAGAGGAGAAAAACAAATGGGGGAGGAGGAGAGAGAGAGGGAGGGGGGGGGGAGGTGTGTACTGGGGGACGGTCTCTATCAGGCAAGTATAATCTCTGATTGATTCACCATGTGGTATGAGGAAGTGACACCGAGCGAGAGAGAGAGAGAGAGAGAACCCACTCCGTCCCCCCTCAGCCACGTCAACAAGTCCACACAAAGACTCACACGGAGCCGCGCTGATGCATCGGGACGCACACTCACATCGTCTTACAGCACAACTCCTCTGCATGTAACACGTGTGGCAATATGCGGCTTCTGATTCTGATAATCGCCTGGAAATGTGTCGTTGGGCGGCCGGCGTCAATCATTAACCTGCAGGTGAACAACTTGCACTCGCCTCGCTGTGCTGGTCGCACACGCTAGTGTGAGTTAGCCATTGTACCTCCTCTCCAGCGCCTGCACACATCTCTGTCACCGAGACGACACACACACACACACACACACACACACAAAGCAGGCAGCTGAGAGGACAAAGGAAGAGAGGGAGGGCCGTGGTGTGGGTGAGACACGGATCATGGCGGGATCGAAGGGGGAAATGAGCGGGAAAGCAGAGATGGAGAAAGGATAGAAAATGAGGAGCCAGCGGAGGGGAAAGGGAGAGAGAGAAGAGGGACAGAGAGAGATGAGACTAGAAGACAGAGACGAGAAAAAGCTCAATCAGCCATCTGGGCAGAGGGGGCGATGAGAGGGAGATGGAAAGAATAAAAAGAAAAGGAAAGTGGACAGTGAGGGGGGTTGCACTGTAAATGACTTAAACGGAGACAACAGGATGATGAAGGAAAGGAAGGAAGAAGAAGACATTTTCTGTTTTGTTTTTTTTACTCGTTATTGTGTATTTGTATATAAGACATTATCTCTTACCACAGAAAAAATAATTTAATGTAATACCTAATTGGCCTTCAAATCAAGCTTATAGTCCACCAAGAGTTGCACAACTTTCCAAAGGAAATGTTAAAATCATTTTTGACAGGTTGTAAAGACGCTTTCGGATTGTGGCTTCAACTGACACGCAACATGGCACTATTAGGCCACGGACATCAAGACAAGGAAAAGACATTACTGGATGGAAGTGTGTGAGTGTGCGTGTGAACCAGCATGAAGGAGAATTTTCCGCAACTAAAACAACCGTTCCGACAAAGACGGGCGACAGAGCAGCCGGGGGAAGCACCCGTGTTTACATAATGTTAAAGGGAGCCCATGAATTATGCACGCTGTGGCTGCGTAACACGCCCTGTGAGTACGTCTGAGCATTACATGTTTGCAGACCTAAACTCCACAAAATGCCGCCGTGTGTGTGTGTGTGTATATAATGGGGGTGTTATGTTTCCCTCCATCAAGGTTTTGAACCTCAAACGCCTGCAAGAGTGAAGAGAGAAAGAGAGAAAGAGAGAGAGAGAGAAGCCCCTCGTCTTTCCGCTCATGGTGAGGTAATGCTGCCAAAGCTTCCACAGTCCACACACACACACATATATTTTGGCAGAATGAGACGAGTCCCACACGACGATGGCCGCTACAATAAGCATACAAACACATGCACAACCCCGAATGGTTTGGGTGTGGTTTGGTGTGTGTGTGTGTGTGTGTGTGGGGGGGGGGGGGGGGGGGGGGGGGGGTGAAGTCTGTTGAGGAAAACAGGAGATGGTCCCCAAATGAGGGGTTGAGGTGGCACATCGTATCTGTCCGCAAAGCTAAAAAGGGCCACTGTTGACTGTGTACAAGCAAGGGACAACCTGAAGATGTGTGTGTGTGTGTGTGTGTGTGTCTGCGTGCACGTGTTTGTGTAGTATTTCCTGCTAGCCAGCTTGCAGGTGAAGCTATTGACGAATGGCCTTGAAGAACAAAGGAAGGCAGAGGAACAATTGAAGCTTTATCTCAATGATGAAGTTGGGCAGTGTGAGGAAAGATCAAGATGAGTACTAAAAAACGTGGCCAGGCGCTTAAAGCCCAACAGATGACGGGTTACCCTTTAAATCGTTCTCTCGGAGAGCGCCCGGCCTGTAATTTATGGTTCTGGTTGGCTGCACACGCAGCTTCAGATCTTACTGTAGACCCACTTATTGGATCACGAGGTAAAAGGATATTCTGCTGTCGTCTTGTTCCAATCTATGTAGACGGGGCCCAGCAGATGGCCGCTAGATGTCAGGCTCACAATCGGGTAACTTTCAATTAAGCTGATCGCTCCTCCCCTCGCAACATAAGGCCTCTTTTGTCGAGGAAAACATCTGTTGGATCAGTTTGACTAAATGTCAGCGGGATTTAAAGGATGCCAACCGTTGACATGCTGCAGCGCTCTCGCGGGCGAGATGTTATTCGTGTCATTAAAGAAAAGGGATTGTGGTCAAAAGAAACGCCACAAAAGGCACGTTCACGACTTCAGGTTGGTGTGAAAAATGATCTGCTTTCTTTGGGAGGTGACACGGCCGCGCTGAACACGTTACAAACTGCCCCCGCCGTGTGAATGTCTTTTATACATCTGTCGGTCCAGACGGTGGATTCATACCACATCTGGGAACTAAACGGTAGCGCGGCCATCGTTTCATTACTTGAGTTACGGGATCACGCGACGGCAACTTTTTATTCTGCAAATATGTTACATCGCTTTAAGTTCTCTGCGGTTCCGACTGTAAAACGCACACGAATTTGCCTCAATTGACCCGAGAGGCTTTTAACAACATCACTCGGACCCTGACAAGAGTTCATCGTGGGTTCTTTTGATGACCTTTCGGGCCGGTTTAATGATTAAAAGGTCAATTGTCCAGCGGGGTGCCGTCGTGTACTAATAAAGCTAATCAAGTCCTTTCATTAGCAACGCCTCAACTGTCCGTAAACGCGCAGACGGTATTGACTCGATGGAAGGTTATTGAAACATTGCTGGGAGGGGGAGATTTTGTGAGTGGCTGCATGGCGCACTTGTGTTCTGAGCACAAGGGAGAACCTCGTGGGACAGCGGTATGTTCCGTTATGGGACGGTCTGTGTTTGAATTTAATTGGCACTTACCTCCTTTGATTAAGATAAAGGATAACTAATGTTCTCGTGCAAGCTGTCATGGACAAAGAGAGGAAGTCATCTCAACCCGTCATCTTTCAAGCGGGCGCTGAAAGATGACTGGTTGGTTTTGTTGCCCAAAAAATAAATAAATACTGAAACCCGCACGTACACGATTGCACAAACGTCACGCGACCTCCGCCGTGAACTTCGGCCAGCGCTCAATCACGCCGCTCCCACTCTGCTAAACTGCGATAAAAACGAGGAACGCGCAAATTAAAACCGGGCTGAAATGATGACACCCTCACGCCGCGCTCTTAATTAGTACATCTCCATTTTAATTAATAACGCCTGTCAGCCTGACAGATATCAATAATTCAACAGACAGATCAGTGGAGCCTCAAAATTGATGGGCATAATTAGAAATGTGGGGAGGAGGTAATTCTGTTGGGCGTGTTGTGTTTTTAATGGGTTATTCTTGAGATGCTTGTCGCCCCCCCGTTGTGTCACAATGTCTTTGCCTGAAACGCAAACTTTGCCGGGGTCAGTACAGAAAACAGGCACAGAATAGATATCTGCACACAGAATTGTATGACGCGATTAAGCTTAAGTCAAGAGAAGCAGTGCTTATCCTGCATTTAACATTTTACAACCAGTCATATTAAGATACAGATAACAACTAAAGTATTTTACTTATTTTTTGCAATTTCGCAGAAAAATCAGGTTGTGTCGTCGTTCCTTCTAAGATCAACGTGCTCACTCATTCATAGTTAGAGGCACCTGGCAAATTTAACTCCTCTTGACACAATCTGCATAAAAGGTCCCACTTTGTGGAAGCTCAGCTCACCTAATTTGTCGGTGCTTCTGTTTGGACCCCAAGTGTGACACCCAGCGACACGAGGACTCCACCATTAATTGGTAAATAAATACCTCATTAATACCGCGGAGCATAACGCACGTCAGTCGGTAGAATCAATAAGAGCTGTTTTCCGTTTCCTGTAGCGCTCTGTGCCATCGGCCCATTTGAGCCGGCGACTATAGATTAGTCTGAAGCAGCAGAGAGGAACCTGCCGTCAGTTCACTGTGCGTCGTAGAAAGCAGGTAGCAAACACAAAACACCCTGCAGGCACAACATCGACGGGTGATGTTAGCGCATTGGGGACATTTTCTGCGTGGACGACATCAATCACTCAAATAGACGTGGCTTCAATGTGACACCGAATGGGTCAATTCCACTGCTAGCGTCGCAGTAATCAAGACTGCATTGCTGGGGTGCCCGATGCGTCCCATTGATAAACTGATTTCATTTAAACGGCCTGCAGAAACAAACCGTAGATGCCAAATGGTGCAATGTTTTTATTCTCAATAACGAGATGTGCAGTAAAAAACAAAGTATCCTTGAAGTCTACCGAGTTCAAGTGAATTTACATCCTGGATCGCTGCTTACACCAGCAGGCCGAGATATGATCGCAAACATTTTAGGATCACACGAGCCTGGCTCAGCACGCCCGGTTGGTCCCCGGTGGCTTATTTAAAGACCAAGATTAAGAACAACGGCGGGATTTTCCCGAGATAACGAAGCCGCCATTGAGCGCCGCGCTCACACCGGCTCGATCTGTACGTCAATATAAACCTCGCCTCCATCTTCACTGGCCTCCTTCATAGATGTTTAAGACTGTTGACTTTATTTATTACTTCGCAAAATGTTTTGTAGAGTTATTCATGGATATAAAAAAGTTTTTTCTGGGCACCAATTAAGTTTTGCTCACTTTAACAAGGACAAAAGTCATATTACACAGAAGCACACGCACAGCGGCCACTGATTTAGTGTTTCCAATTGTTAAAACCGCTTGTTTCTTTCTATTACTCCCTGGTGAAGTTCCCATTATGAGAAATCCCACAGCCTATTATCATGGATCAACAGCAAGGAGCCTTTATTACGCATGTCGAGCAGAGTCCTCTTTATATTTAAACGCAAGCACAATTGTGTTTGCTATTTTTAACTGTGTGTTAGTCAGGTTGATCAGATATTTGCCCGAGCCGCCGTCGTTTGCTCGAGTAAATCGTTGCAGGAAAGGCTTCAATCAGATAACGGCACAACGAGACCGGGAGAGTGAGACGGTGCATCGGGGGGAGGAAGGGGGAGGAGAGCGAGACACCACGAGAGACGTCTTTTCAGATGGTAATCGCGCGGTTTCTGAACTCCACCGGCATCCGAACGGGGAGAACTGTTTACTTTGGCCGACGCTGGGCGTCCCTCTCGCCCCCCCCTCCCCCACCTCCCCCTCAGTCCCGCCCTCTCTGGAGAACTCGCATTGCTCTCGTGCACGCGCCCCCTCCCCTCCCTCCCCTCCTCCACCTTATTCTGAAAGGGAGTGACGTTACGAAAAGTGTCAAATGAAAGAAACAACAACAAATAGAAAACCGAACCGCGAGTAAAGGGAGAACACGAGGACGAAGACTGAAGACCATTTGATGAGGCTCGGTTGATGACTGAGCGCACGGAAGCGGGCAAATACACTGAACAACAATAAACAACAACAACAACAACAAACAGTTTGGGGGGTTTAGAAGTTAATGGTCGTTAATGGGCGCTCAAATCTCTGGCTGCCCCCCTCAAATAAGGTTGGACTTCACTTCCCCTGCTAGCAATTAGTCCCTCGAACGCTATCTGTCAAAAAGCCAAGCCTTTAGTGTCCACCGGCGTGCCCCGCCATCGCTCGTTAAAATGGACCGTTTTCCAAAACGTGAGCCGTCAGCGGAGGACGGAGAAGGCCCAGCGCCCGGCTGGAACCACAGACCGAGTCTGTCTGTAAAGCCAGAATCAGGTAAGAAACATGGCGTAAACCAATCACACATCCGCCACGGCCGGCAGGTGCCTGCCTCTTCGTTTCAAGGCAAAAACAATTCACAAAAGGAATCCATTTCCTTAGACATTTGGGAGTTGGGGGCCACGCTAGAAATAGATCGGTCGTGGAGCGACACGCATTGATTTTTGTGGAAATCTCCGAGAAAATGAGAGTGAAGTAAATGTGCTGTAAACAAATAAGACGAAGGAGCCTTCTCGATAAAGTAATGAGAGCCGGACCAACCGAGCAGACGAGGCTTTGAGGTACTTCGGTGGCTCCCGGTGAGGGACCTGGAGAGCCATCCAGCAGCCAGACATTTTCTTTGAAAAATTCCCTCTCTGCTAGTGATTTTCCCGAGTGCAATTAACGACCTCAAGGTCCCAACTTCTCTGGAGAGTTAGATCTGGAAAAAAAGAAGGAAATTCCTCAGGCGTTCTCGCGCTCACAGCAGCACACGTGCTCAGTCGGCTCGCTCTCCATCTCCTGTAGCCTCCTCTACATGCTAATACATTTACTTCACCCTTTAACCCCCCCGCACCCGTTCCCTCGTCTCTTCACACAAAATCATTTGGTGTCAAGGCCGAGCTCTTGGCTGGAAATGTCTCTCTTCATTGAGACAGTAAAGAGCCAAGACGACACTAAGGGACAAACAGGGTGCACTTTTAAACATATAATAGTTACAGAAACTAGATTATGGAGCATATTTATAAAGCGTTCCATGCGCCTCTTTGCTCCACACAGCCTTCACATACCTGCTTTCGCGCCTCCTTACCAGGCAGTACCAGCCCCCCCCCCCCATTCCATGTTACGAAAGGCTTCGGATATTTCTCATCATATATTTGAGATATTTCAATGTAGAGAAAAAATTCAACCTTCATCTCTCGTTGTTTTTACTCAAAATAAAAACACAACATACACACTAAATAAACTGGAAACAAAGTGATCATTCAACTCGTGCAAGGGAAGTGAGATGATCAATAAGCCATTCGGCAACAACCATATAAATATATCACTGTGATGGGAATCCCTATGCAAGCAGCTAATTAGGACGGGACCGCTGTAATACTTATGTCTGATCCATGTGATGGATTCAGTTTTAAAAGGGGAATCCTCATCGTAATGGGCGACGAGAGAGAACAAAATCAATGATTCAAAAGCAACTAACTATTTAATTCACGGCGGGGCTCGGGGCGCCGTGATAAAGCTGCCCAGATGGGCGACTTTAACTGTACTTTCCAGCAAGTTGATCGATTGGACTTCCGCGGCAGGGCGAGTGTAAGTGGTGGGGAGTGACGTTCGATAGCGTCGCGGTGCTTCACAAGGTACGAGTGTTTCAAACTTAATAGCCTAAGCGTTGTTTCTTTATTAGATGGCTCTTCACTGCTGCCTATTAATGTTTAATTGTCCTGTTGGGGAGTAGCTTCAATGGTGGATTGTGCTGACCGTTTAAAAACAGTACTAGTAGTGTGTGTGTGTGTGTGTGTGTGTTGTTTTAGTTTGTATTGTGTTGCATGAAAGCTTCTCTCACACCACTTACATGTGTATTTCTTTCCACTTATGTCTAATCTGGCTATCAAGCCACAGTATGTGACGGAAAAGGAAAGATTGGCGAGTTGGAGTTGTTTGTGCACCAATTTGACAACCCACTGGAGGCGTACCATTCTAAAAACAAAATGCACCATTAAGTTAAAGTAAAAGGAATCTCATGGGATTCTTCCAGAAACGGCATTTAGCACACGCCTTCAATATTCAGTGTAGGAATGACATCTTAGAATAACCAAGTCAATCATTCCAACATGCAGACCAGACTGATGTGAATGGGAACATGTATGGCGGCATATATTATGTGGTCTGATAAAGATGTCAGACCGTATTAACTATGTATGTATATGGGATTTGCATGTGGGAACTCAACCCAAACCTCGTTAATACAGGAATCACACTGGCGCGGTCAAAGCACTGGCATGCTGGTATGCACGCGGGCGCGCACACGCACGCACGCACGCAGGCGCACGCACAGACCTACCTTGCATGGGGGACGTCGATGCTGGAGGAGACCACTTTGCGTTTCTGCTCCAGCAGGGACACCGACCGGGTGTCGGAGGCCTCCGGGCTGAGGGAGAAGCCGTCCACCATGTGGCTCTCTGGGGCTCCGTTGCAGGAGCTCTGCTGGAGAGGGGTGCACAGAAGATGGAGTCAGTGCTTGGGTGGAGAACCATGTTGACAGGTGGGTAACCAACTGCTGATGCAGGAATACACGGGGGTGTTGTGGGTGATGAGGAGAGCACAGAAACAAGCGTTCGTTTGTAAAGGCTGCAGCCCGTTAAAATGACCCACTAATGAGGTAGTACAACATGGTTATAGAACTCTGGGGGCTTTTCAAAAAACAAATTGGGTCAAAAAACTGCTTAGTGGTCAAGGATGTTTTCTTTACTTCCTGGCATAGTTTTGGGGTTTCAAACTGAAAACCACAAGTTACTGTTGGCAGCATGACAGCGCTATTTTGGTGATATACGTGGGGGTGGGGTGGGGCGGAGGAGGGGTGTAGTAGTCGGGCGAACGAGTAGTAGCGGTAACCAAACGGAACAACAGCGCTGCATACCGGCAGCACAAAACAAGCCGATACAACAACAAAAAAACACACGAGCCTCACACCTGTCAGGAGGAGGAACCGTCACAAGCGCTCTACGCGTTCTCTGTCGTCACCTTACTCAGATGACTCGCACGGATTGATGACCAGCCAGGGTTGCTTTTGAATTAAACTAAACACGCCCGCTGGTAAGCAAGGATTGCGCATGTGTGACGTTTTAAAAACAACGGCAGCGCCTCCGCGATCGACCTAGTGGTCCCCTCTAATCTAGACCCTTATCTCAAAGCACCGCAACACAATTAGGGCTGACAGTGGAAAGAACAACGGCACCGTCGTCAATCACACACACACACACACACCACACCACAAGAACAATGTATTTGGAATTAATGAAATGAGTATCGCTCATGATAGAGGCTGGTCGTGCAAACGCTCCGCGGTGTGAAACCCCCTCTGTGAAATCACAGACTTGAGTTAGAACAACAAGATGAATTACACAGCGGCTCGGGGAAGATCAGGGGTTTGTGTGCAACGAGGGGACTGCGCGGGGAAAAAACAACAGCAATTTTATCCTTTCACCGAGCGCATGAATGATGGCCTTTCACAGGGCCAGGATATTGTGACGCATAACAAATCGGTTGTGAAATGTGAGCTGCACATGTCAAAGCTGGTGCATGCGTGTGTGTGTGTGTGTGTATCTAATAAATAGCCAGTGTCCCTCATTCCTCCACCCTTTATCGCTCATTGCTCCCACTCACACAGAAACTCATAACCGACTTGCTTTGGGCCGTTTGACAAGCGCTAAAAAGCATCTAGAGCCTTAATGGGTCAAAGGTCATGATGAGGAGCGCTGACACAGTACAGTGAATCCCGTGGACCGAATGTGTCTCTTTGCACACATTCTTTGTTGCTTGGAAGTATTTTGTTGTATTGGCACATCTAATGCATCGAGTCAGGACGTTACACTGCAGCTGAAATATTAGATTTACCCTTTTTACATAACATGTGACTCATTCTTTTTTTTTACTTACATGGCAGCTGTTGTCATCTATTGTAAACTTGCTGACAGCTGTTTACAATTGGTGTCATGGATCCCCAAAAGTACATTAAACGCATGTACAACAAGGTTATTACATACGAATGAACCATATCATGTATTTTACTACTGTAACATTTATCTAAAGCGTATAACAGAATATATTCTAAAAGGAACTCAAGGAACCTTTATACCGTATGAAACTAACTACAGGCCACGTGATCACTTGATACAGATCAATTGTGTTGAAACTGCAACAGCAAATCACAAATAGATATCTTCATTTGATACCAAATGGTTTAGGGGAATAGAGGAAGTGAACCGCAGTGTCTGCCGCCGTGTTGAAGTCGTTTTTTCCCCCAATGAGAGACACAAATACTTTTGAAGGACCATGGGACTAAATGTGTGACCGTTTCATCGGTTCATCTCGTCCAGGTCGCCTTGCTTCATGCTGCTGCTCAGTCGACCAACAAGGACAGCCGACGCCTGCCTGGACCCCTCCTGCCCCCCCACCCACCCACCCCCCCCTCAGAACAAAGACTCACTCAGCTCCCGTCAACAGGCTTGCTTCATTGACTCCCACGTCGGCCCGCAAACGGCAAACGAAGGACAACAAAAGAAGCGGCAAAACCAAAACAAGTCAACGCCTCCTTGCTGGCGGCGAGGGATCTGCCCGCTCAACGCACACTCGCACAGACCAACAAGTGGCATTCTGCCCCCCCCCACTCACCCCCACCTTTCAGAACATTGGGCATTTGTTTGCCGCACTTGGCAATGTGCCATGCATGCAGATTCTTTGCAGCACAACACCCGTTGCCATCGTGTGGGTAGCCCGCTTTATTGTATACAGCTGCTGCTCAAACGGGGCGGCGTGCCCTCACAAACAACACCCCCCCCCCCCAGTTAGCTCTTAACTCATCCAACAAACACATACACATGTGGGAGCAAGCACATCCATGCAGGGGGAAAACACAAGCCAGAGCCACGTGTACACACACACACACACACACACACACACACACACACACACACGCGTGCACAAGTCACCCCTCCTCCCCAATTTATGGCTTGTTTTCGACCTCAGCGGCGCTTGAGTGCTGGAAGCGACTTGACCGAGTGAAAAATAAAACAATGGTCCTAAGTTTGAAACGCATGTCCCACCACAGTTCTCCACGCAGGGCCGTCTCTTTTCTAAGGTTCTACACGCCAGTTTTTTTAAAGATTTATTTACAACTTAAGCTTTTCTGAGGAGATGAACTCCCTCCCTCTCTTGAATTTACATAAAGGTAATTCATGTGGTAAAGGTAAAATGTGAGCGGTCCAGCGGTTTGTGTGGTGACAAACAGCAGCCCAACATTTCTGTTTTGGTTGCTAAAATAAGACTTAAGAGAAAAGCCAGTAAGTTACTTCGACAATAGAAATGTAAAGCAAAGCACACGTCAGCGCAAATATGGCCACAAAACTACAGAAAATAGATTTGAAATCAGCAGACGAGCCATCGAAGGAGTAAACAAGCCGTTATTTGGTCACATGCATTCCTCCGTCACTCCCTCACTGTGAAAAGGACAACACACACACACACACACACACACACACACACACACAGAGACACTTCCCGTAAACCAAAAAACTATGTTTTTATCCAAGAGATGGATTTGCACAATGCATGCACACAATCTACATCTGAGGTTGGAGATGAAGCCAATTAGGTCACGCTAATTGGGCCCATATCAGGATTACACGTTTGGACATCCTCGTAAACGTCCCATTCTGCCTCAAACGTCACATCTATATTCAGGAGTTGCTAAACAATTACAGCCTCGTCGTGCAGAATGACTTCGCATGACGCCATATAATATTCAACAGGGCAACAAGCTGCAGCATTATCCATCTATGAAAATGTCCAAAACATGATACATCATTACAGTGCATTCGTGCAATTAATGATCCACTGAATTGTCTGCATTTGGACACGACATGTATATAAAGCCGCGCGCCGGGTCTCCACGCCAGTCCGAAAGGCTGCAGTCAGAGCGTTTGTTTTCCTCACCCTACCCTCCCACCGGCCCACATAAACATTGCGCAGGGCGCTACCGGGGCCTTTGTCTTAAATATAAATATAAATATATATATATATATATATATATATATATATATATATATATATCATCATGTCGCCAAATGTTACGACTGTCGATGCAATATGCAAACGCATGTGCAATATGTCTACGGTGAGCTGCTTTAGTCCCCGCCGGTTGGATGTTACATTGAGGAGCAGCAGCAGCATAAGGGTGGTGTTGGTGGTGGAACCGTTAAATCCGCTCCATACAAGAAGTGGTTAAACGCTGCAAAACAACGAGAGAAAAAAAAGCAGCGAAGCGCTGCCTGCCGGTCGGGACGCTCTCTCTCCACGCGCACGCGCGGCCACACGCACCTTCAAGCTGGACTTAAGCGGTCCTTTGGCTGCGGTGTGGTTGATCCCCGCGGCGATCTCCTCCTCGGAGAACTCCTTCAGGCTCCCGTCCTGCATGAGCACGGTGTAGACGCTGTGGCGGGCGCCGGCGTGCACGTCTCTGTTCTCCTGCTTGACAGCCTGCACCACTCCGGTCACCGGGGCGCCGTCCCCCGTCGGACTCGGCGCGTAAACGCGGCTGCCGAGGATCGACCGCTTCACCAAACGCCTCGTGTGCATTGTTTAAAAAGAAAAAGAAAAAACGAAAAAAAGTGTGTCTCACTAAACTCGAGAGCCGCGAGAAAAAAAAAACCAAACACGCTGTATTTAAACCCTCAAGTGTCGAATTCGAACCGGCAAAACAACGTCGAGAAAAACACGAGCCCGCAGCGCTCCGCCGGTAGAAGGTTAGAAGGCGGCAACATACTCGGGGGGGGGAGACGCTCCGAACGGCGGCCTACAATGAGCCGAACACGAGAGCACCGAAAACCCGAAGGAGCACTTTGGATTAGAGGAGAGAAGAAAAACAACGACAACACGGACGCGACTCGTTTTGCCGCTAAAAAAAATCCTCCACATATAACCGGCTACCAATCCTCATCCGCTCGACATGTTTGTTTTCCCAACTGCTCCCTGCGAGCTCGGAGGGCGGCGGGAAGACGCGGACCGGCGCCCTCGTCCCGGAATCGAAGTGACTTTTGCACACGACCGGAGGACGTCGCGGCTCAGTCGCGAGCTGGCGACCGGGGCGTCGAATAGCGGCGGCAGACGCGTCGAATGGTCTCGCTTCGCCGGTTCCGTGCGCGTCGTCGTGCCGCCGCACGAGCCGAAACCGGTCGAAAAACACGACCCTAGCGTGACTCCGGTCCGGCTACTGGGCGCTCCGGTCCGTGCTTTTCCCCGACCGAGCGGAGCCTCTACCGGCGGAATGCTGCCTGTAAACATGTGCGGTCCAGCGGCCAGGGCGGGCTGTGATTGGTCGGGGCAGCACACGCCTCCACAAGCCTCCACCGCTCCGCCCTCTCCTCCCACAGAAGGTAACGCGGGCCGGGGAGGATGCTACACTCAAAACAATGACGCAAGGATGGAGAGGGGACGAGGAGGGAGGGTGCACGGCAGAAGGGAAGAAGGAGAGAAAAGGGAATTGAGGCTACGGAAAATAAGTTTTTATGCCATAACCTAGTTGTTAAAGGCATGTCGCCTACTTTCCAGGTGCCATGGGAGTTCTGAATTACTATGATCTGTTTCTAAAATTAAAGTAATTAACTACACCGGTCTCGTTTTTGTGAATGTAATCAAAAGGGTTATTTGAATCATTTTATTTTTGAAATGCTGTTATTACTTGATTGTTATGTATGGTAATAGCCAACCCACATTTGAATCAGCCCCTGTAGATCATTCAGTTGATGATGCAATGAAGGAAAGTGCATCATGTTCAAACTAAATATAGCTGAGGTATGCAAATATGTATCAAATTCAAATATATAAAGGTGAGGCCAGCTTTGCCAGAAACACTGTGATACCGTTATTTGATGAGCCAGCAGTCAAAAATGTATTTTTACCGTAACAGTACTCACAGACACGCTCATGTAGTTATACTCTGTACTAAATAAAAAAGGTCTATATCTCCCAATATCATTCGAGTTGTTGCTCTCTGAGTAAGAAAGATGTAGCTGATGAATATCTCCCTTTTGATTGTAAAGTACGCAGTGGTGTGATAAATCAAGTTCAGCACTGGTCGCGATCATCGCCCTGCATGGCAGAGAGAATGCACCGATGTATCTTATCACAGGCACAAAAAGCCTCATTGACGCCAACCCACATGACGCCAACCCGCGTGGTCTTTTTTAAAATATCATACAAAGCATACACTCTTTCTAGATGACATCATCCCCAGTGAAAAGAAATACACAAAGACAAAATATATTATATATATATTTTAATAGAACAATTCATGTGATAAAATATTTACATGCAGAGAATGGAAACGGGAAAGATTGGTGACAGATGTGGCCATAGCTTCAAAAACAGGCTTTGTCCTGTGATCAAAGGCCTGTGTCACCATGCGGTCGTCTGCTGGTTGCACGGGGAACAAATGGTCCCATCGTGGGAGTAGCAAAGCTAAAGGAGAGGCAGCAGCGGAGCATCTCCGAACCTCCCACATTCCCACGTGTGGCTGTTTCTATGACCAAGACAGACAACAGAATAGCTAATTGTTGTGTGTTTGGTAAAAATTCAGCATTAACAGCTAATTTGATTGGATCATTTCCTCTAAGGTCATTGACAGCATTCTTTAAAACCCATTATATCTAAACAATGGAACCAAAGATGTTACCCGGCCGCATCATTTGGTAGCATCAGTGTAACATCATATTTCTTTAATAGGTTTTGTTCATTAAATACTTGAATACTGGATTGTAGCATTGTTGGGCGCATGTCTAATGAAATATAGACGAAGGCTGGAGATGCTCTGATATTGGATGTGATTAGAACGGTTGAAGCACATCTTTCTGCAAAGAGGAGAGATACTGTAGCAGTGAAATACATATTTACAGCAAAACGCATTGACCCTGTTGAATTTGAAAACAAACATCAAACAGTATTGACACAGTAAAAAACAAAGTACCACACTCCATTTGTCTTAAAATACACGTACCAAAACATTGTACCATATTTCTGACATTTCATTGGTTACTACTTCTCAGGGTTCAAAAGGCTATTTGACAACTTTGAGTAATAATAAGATTTCTTTTAAAACCATTGGACGGTTTTCCTTAAAACAATGCAGACATCAGTGCTCTTAGCAGATACATTTTAAAATGATACCACTCTGGACATTGTACAAATAAGTAAAAGCTTACATAAACCTTCCAGCGAGTAGCAGTTGATTAAGAATAGTGCTCCTATACAAGCCGTAGTTGGCATGTCGTCAGTACAAGCTACAAACACAGATATGGTTTTCTCATAGTGCTACAAGTAAGTTAAAAAGCATAACATATTTAAATTGTGCAGGGCTATAGCGGGATTGTGACAAAGCTTTTGTGAAGCTGTATGTAAATGCAGTACCGTGATATTAAACCTTGTGCTTAAAAATCATCCGGGACACCAGCTGAGGGCTGCATACGGTACCAAGAGTCGGCTCGAAAGACCACGAAACCCCCAAAGTACACTTTGCCTTGTTTGTTTGCTATGTCCTATCATCACATTTTAACACATCATTTGTGTAGAATCCTGTGCAAAATGAAAAAAAAGAAAATATTTTCACATATGTTTTTTTTTTTAACAATGAATTCTTAAAAAAAAGTTAAAATCATTGGAAAGTGTACCTTTTTCTCTGTCCTTTACACACAAACACTTTATTCTCTAAATAAAATGTCTAGAAACTTCCAGAGAAGCCTATTTAATTGTCTCTCCCAAAGATACATTTACACAACAACATACATCCTTAAATAAATACAAAATTCACCAAATAAATTGCCATGGTCCATAGAATGTATAAAAATGCTTACAAAATGTATTGTGAGACCGCGTTGCTCCGCTTAGCTCTCGATTGCAGTGAAATGTATGTAGCAGACAAAAGGTTTTCCATTCTATTTCTAACAAATAGTCTCCACTACCTATTCGGTCACAGATGAGACTTTCTGCTCTCTGTGACGGTGCACAGTGACGGTGCTGCTGAACCTCGCGCCGAATAGCAGGAAACGCACCATCTGACACTTCAATACGACGTGACACTGAGTCAGCTAGAGAAGCTAGAACCACACTAGCAGCTGCAGAAGAGGCATACAAATAATCACCTTCATAAGTACAGTAAGTGCATGAATTTCATCATTATATGGCACAGAATTATTTTTTTATATCGCAGGCACTGATTGTGTTCTCAGCTAACCATTTGCTGCAAGTTGGTTCTGATTTGATATTTATATTATTTGGATTTCTTTTATCGAGTGATGTTAAAAGTCTCCAGGACTGTTGTCAAAAAGGGAAAAGAGGATTTTAATGATGATCCAAAGTGCAATCATTCATATGATTAATGCCCACTGACTGAGGGACTACCGTCCAGCTTCTGTCAGGGCTACCGGTACCAATGATATTCGCCTGATAAATTAAAAGTCCAGATATGACAAACCGTACCCACGCTGTAAAGCGGACACGTTGATGATGGATGCCGCGGCGAGCCGTTCTCTGGCCAGCTTCCTGTCAGGTTCACGGCACTGCAGAGAAGTCAGCGAGGAGGCGTCTCCCACAGCTCCACAGGTGAAGACAACGGAGGGGGGCGGAGGAATTTAGAGGCGGGACGTTTCCCGGCCCAGGCCCAACTCCCCGACGCACTCGTAGTCGTGCTCTGCCTTGGCGGCGTCCGACCCTTCTGCCCCCGGACCGTCCCAGTGGTCATCGTCCGGGCTTCCGGCCTTCGGGATGCGGATGGTTTCGTAGCCGGGGTCTGCGCGGTCCGACGCGGGGTCTCCCCCCTGCCGGGACTCGTCGTCGGGCTGGCCGTAGATGTCTCGGACGGTGGCGTAGAGGTCACTGGAGGATGAGGCCGGGACGAGGCCTTTGAGCTCTGCGATGCTGCTGTAGTCGTGCTCGTTGTCCTCCTCGTTCTCGGCAACGTCACCGTTGGTTTTGCGGACCATAGAGTACACTGCTGACTGAGGAGCAGAGGAGAAACACGGGACTTTCCCTTCATTTCTACACTGACAGAGTAAAGCGCTGCTGTCCCGAGGGAGAGAGGAGCCGGTAGTTTGAGAAATAAGGGAGTTTAACACACACTTACCTCATTGTCTGACAGAATGTGGTTGTCGAACCCCAGCGCAGGAGACAGAGGGGAGTGTAACTGGAGGAGGAAAGAACAAAAAGGTGGATTTAGATATGGTTCATAGTGGGAGAAAAGACTGAGGGCAAAATCAGATGTTGAAAACTATGAAGCGGAGGCTTACTCTTAAAAGCGGCTGCATTTGAGGGATTATCCCACATTTGTATTTGGTGGCAAGTTCCAGTTATAAAAAGGAATTTATAGAGTTTAAACGGTTTGTCGTACTATAAAAAGCATAAAGTTCTGACACTAAAAATTAATGTTGCAACAAAGTGGATCCAAACAATGTTGAGGGAATGTGACTGAGAAACAGTTGCAGTTCTCCTTGATCTTTATCATCAAAACCGGTGGGCAAACCATTGACACTTTTTCAAAAACACGACCAGCGCCGGAGAATCTCTTTGAGAAACCTTGAACTTGGTGAACGATTAATAAAGCGAACTTCTAAACTATTTCCAGAGAAACAAGCTCCACATGTGCCGCTTCTGCTGTGATACACGTGAAGCTAATGGCGAATATCACCCCCCATTCATTAAGGAAATTACTGGTAAAAGTCAATATTCAGTGACAGAGTGTGTGATGTTTGTCCACTTTGCTCTGTGGTCGATGAGGGAGCCATTTATCAACCGACAACAACGCAGCAAACAGCTCGGGAGTCTAACGAGAACCTCAATACCGACGAAATAACTCCAGGACTTTTGTTACACACCTTTCGAAGACAAAATCCTTTTTTTTTTGTGACTCAGTGAAAGGAACAAATTCTGATTGGCCGAGTGTCCTCGGTCAGATCCACCAAGGTTAATGCTAACGTGCTTGAGAGGAAAGCAAAGCTGTCCACCAGGCAGAGCACTAGGCGGTTGTCATGGGCGCTCGCTTACACAAGCTGAAGGTAGAACACAGAGATCATCCGTCGAAGCGTTCGCTTCAGCCATGTGTCGCAGTATCTTCTTGCGCGCACGTTTCTCTGCCATTTTTTTCAAAAAGCCTGAATGAATACTATTGCTTCATGTTCATGTGTATGGGTGCGTGGATGTGTGGTTTGTTGTCACACATACATTGAGCCATCTGATTGATTCATATTTTGACGTGTGTGTTTATTTGAAATAAAAGAGGATCAGGCGAATGTGTGTATGTGTAAGTATGAAGACACAATGACACACAGGACACGCGAGAATGACAGTAAGCTGATTACAGCGGCCTCAGAAGATGTACGACACGGGTGTCAATCATGTTGACGCACACGTTGACACACATGTACAAATTAGAAAGAGTACATCAACAAAGATTATCTCACATTCGCGTTTGGCTCGTTCAACAGCAACTCCCATTATGACCTACAGCACACCAACACACACCTGTTACATCCTCGAAATCCTCTATCCAACAATAGCGTTTCCCTTTAGCGACAAGGACTTCAATGCTGCAGACTGTGGCAGTTTACCTGGACCGCGTCCCTGCAGCCCAGCGACTGGGTCAAATGAATTTCCTGCACCTCACATGGAAAGCCCCCAGGCGACACGCATACACGCACGCTGCTGCAAAACAAGTGTGAACGCGGGATCACAAAGGCTGTAAATGAAAGATCACAAGTCAGTGTGTGTGTGTGTGTGTGTGTGGGTTCGTTTCTGCAGCAAATGTTGGCTCATGTGAGGGAAAATGTGCGTTTATGAGACAGCCCGCCTCTGTGTGCATGAGCAGCACTCACGGAGCTGCTACCCGAGGGGATTCCTCTCAGACATTTACATGCAAGGCACCCTGGCCTTTCCTGGTGTGTGTCTGTGTGTGTGACAGAGACAGAGCGGGAGTATCTATGGCCCATGTGATCAATCATGAAGCCAGACTGTCATAGTTATAGTGGCCAGCTGGCGCTCACTAGTCTCAGACACAAGTACACGACACACACACACACACACACAAACACATGCATCTATTAATACATTTTTTATACATATGCGACAGCTCACTACGTCAGATCACAGATTCGGCACAGATCAGATGATCCGATTGAGCAGCAGATATTCCAAATATCTCAAGAGACAGTTCTGGTTTACTGCAATTCATTTTTATCAGTTGTGGTAAGTCAAACGGAATAAAGAAAGTAGAACCGGTTGTAAACAATTCATCAAGCAGATAATCCAAGCCTCTTTATCTGAAGAAATGAAAGCACCATCTGAACTGTTGCTGCTAAATCCTCGTTGCACAACGACGGCCCGGGACAGCAGGTCAAAGTTGAAGTAGGAGGCCAGTGCGTAGACTTTGAGGCTGGCAGTTAAGTGAGGCTCCACATACCGATAAACAAATCCAACTTAAACTGAAGGAATAGACAGGGGATTTATAAAAATCATCAAGATTCATGCTCTGCGCGCCATTGCTGCCTACAGCAAACTGTACAGCGCTCCATCCGATGATCATGGAGGTACTTCAGTCCAAAAAACAAAAAGGGGGGGTGACTGGTAGAGCAACCCTCACGGCCCCCGCCGCTACACGAACCATAATAATGACCCTTCCATTGAGGGGAGAGGGAACGCAACCCAGCGGGAGCAGGAGAAGAATACGAGCAGATCTTATGACGGGAAGAGAATCTGCCACATGCAGCTTAGTGGCAGATTGACAGAGAGGGTGTGTTGGTGTGGAGGGCTCCGTTCATGACGCCTCTGTGTGCCGCTGGGTTCCTTTTTCTCCTTCTTCTTGCTTTCTTGCTCTATCTCACTGCCTCCCGACTCAATGTCTCTCTCACCCTCCATGCCTGGGGGGGGACATTCAGGTCTTCTCGCATGCAGTTTTAGCAGATGATCATTGTGCCGATGGCAAATCTCGGCGTTTTTTTTGTCTTGCTAAAATGATCTTTAACATGCGTAAAAAGGAACATGATGACTACATTACTATTACCGTCTGACCTTTTTCTCAAGAATGAGTTGGTCAGATGGCAGCATTGAAAAGAACAGTATCGTCAATCTAAATCCCTTATTTGGTCCTGTAAATGTCACACACACACACGCAGCGTTCTCACCTCTCCATTGTGCAGCCCAGCCTCAGCCAGCTGTGTGTGTGTGTTCATCACTCCTGGCTGGTTGTCGTTTTCATCCAGAACCTTCTCTGGTACCGGCGGAGGGAGGTCCTCCTCTGGTTCGTCCACAGGTTCGCCGGAGAGAACGCCGGCGTTCTCCGAGCGCCTTCTGGCCTCCATGTCGGCGCTGTGGCGACTCTTCTTATTCAGGTCGACGGAGGCGTACTCCACCCCGGCGCACAGGGGCCCCCGCTCAGGGGTGCAGGGGCTGAGGTGTCCGTTGAGAAGGGCGGCGGGGTGGTGGGGAGGTTCATCGGGGCTCAGCTCGATGGTACCGTTGGGGAGGCCGAGCTGAGCGGGGGGGTCTTTGAGCTCCTTGACCGTGTCGTACAGGGAGTCCTCCACGCTGACGTCACGGGACGCCGCGGCGATCTCCTTCACCACCTTGATGACACACACACACGCACTGGCTCCTTAACATTCTCGTACACCAAAAACAAGGTTAGTGCTCCTCTTTTATTGAACTGTAAAAAGAATAAATACATCAACATCTCACGGAAAAAATATTAATTAGTTAATACATTGAAATTTAGCTTCATCGATCAAGCAAACAAACTGCCAACTAATCACTACTCCTGAGCTCAGGGAAAGTAAAACCACGATTGTTGCTAAGGTGACTTTAAACATCAACCTCATAGGTGCTGTCCCCCGAGGCTTGGGGTCCGTCCCCAATCAGGCCGTTGTTGGGGGGAATGCTCGGGAGCTCGCGGTCCTGGGGACACTTGGAGGACCGGAGCTCTGATTGGCTGGAGAGCATGTCCTCTGACGGCTGGGGACTGGTGTCCTGTGTGTCGGTGAGGACTGGTAGAGCAGAGGGGGGGGAAGAACAGACAGAAGAAATCTAAGAAAGTCTCTTTAACACTGCAGAATAGATTAATTACTATTTAGTTTTCTGTTACTCGTTAAAATAGATGACAAACTAGACTAGTAGGATATGACATGCTCGGTTAGAGCTATCTCTCTCGGCTTACTTGTACCGCTGGTTAGAGGACCGTTATGAGAGCTGCTGATGGCCACGTCCGTTGCTAGACTGTCTGCTGATTGGCTGACCGTCTCTGATACCTGCACAACAAAAAGAGGAGATGTTCATCAGATCAACTCTGACATAACATGCAGTGATAAGAGGTTATTTTGATTATTTCTCTGAGGAACCAAAATACACTTTTACACTTTCGTGTATTCAGAAGTTATCAGGATTTTGGGGAACTGTCATGTCATGATGAGCCACTTCCTTGTTTTTTTATCCGAGTTTTTCTTAGATTTCACAATCACATTGCTGAGTACTTTCAGTTCATTATAACTATGCTAATGCTTAATTATTAGTGGAGTATTTTTACCCACCAACAAAAGACATCTAGAGTGAGCTAACGTTATCTAGAGCAAAGAAACCGATCTGCCTGATGAAGACATAATACTGCTGATTCACATTGTACTCTACAGTAATTGAAGAAGCGGCCCAAAAAAGATTGCATTATTACAGAGTCACTTCAATTTTGTTTGTTTTCAAGAGATATTGAAACCCATTCAGGAACATAAGCACAGTAAAACTTAGGGTAAATTGACTGGCAATAGAAGTGAAAATGCCAGAGAAAATAAAACGGTGGTTGTCCACAGGGACATTTCTGTATTTTACTTTCCCTTCCTCTATGAAAAAAGGGCAAAGGCACAGAACACTGTGGGGAATAACCGGCATGGATCCAGTGGTGCTGAACGACAACAACATATTTCTTACGTTTGAACCATTGAAACACGTTAAGGGCTGTTTTACTGCTACGTCTCAAGTCAGAAGCTAAATCGGCTTCGCCAGCAACCTAAAAAGAAACCACATGGATCCTCGCTATTAGTGCTGGGCACGATCAAATCGATTCATCAACACACACTTTAGAGATAAACCGCCTCGTATCCGAAGTAACAGATCTCGCTCCATCACTCCCTGCTAAGAGAGGGAAGAACACTGCAGAAAACATGTAAACTACTGCATCAAGTCAGGATTCTCTTTGTTCAGGTTTGTTGTTTTCTTTCTGTGCAAGCAGGAGGTTGAGTTTTAGAAGCTCCACATCTCCCCCTAGCGGCCGATTACTCTCATAACTACTGGGGTCCATGATGTCATCTTTTAACTATTTTGTGACATAAGTGTTTCCAGTCAATCTTTCTTTTCTTATTTTGTTACGCATCCAGATCCTGATCAGGGGCCACATGATCGAGTGCATTTTAAACTCACATAATTTCCGATTCCCGAAGCATTTTGCAAACTTAATGGGGATCCAAAATGCTTCTGTAAGGGATCAGGACTGAGACTCGGGCGCAGAGTAACAAAACAACAAAATAACTTCTTTCCAAGCTCAGGATCTTTACTGCCAAAATGTCAACTCTGCAAAACGGACCAAAATGTAGCACGAGCACAAGAGGCAGACAGAAATGGTCTCGCAATAAAAAAAGACCATAAAACAAACACTGGGAACAGTGGCTTGAAAGGTCCAACTCGGGGTGGGACAATAGATAACCTGACATGGATGAATGGATGAATGGGTGATTCAATACAGGCGGGGTGATTGTAACCTGAACTCAGCTGTGGAGGGAAAAGGGGCTTTCGACTAAACAAAGACAGGAAGTGGTTAAGAGAATAAAACAGGAAGTTATTCTTTTCCGTCTCTTCGAGTCGCCACAGCTTCACACTGTCATTGCGGCGTTTATTGATGAGTCTAGATCAATGCTGTATGACATTCAAACAATTAGGCAACATATTTTAACCTCTGAGGGAATAAAAGGGAACAAGCGCCTTCACAAAGGGAAGACAGTCAGACAGGATTTGTGGGTGAGCAAGGAGAGCAGATTCCCCTCGTTCGCAAAGACAAAGAACCCCGTTTAACAGGCCGCCAGGAGGTCCGTCATCTAAATGGGTTAGAGGGAAGATGGCTATCAGACACAAAACGGCCCTGAGGAATCTGAATGTGCACACGGTAGCATGTAAGGCAACGCACGCACACACAGCCCCAGAGGGAGTGACAGCGAGAGTAAGTGGATGTCACTTAGCCTGTGAAAGCCAGTCATTTGTCACACCGACACGTTGCTTGGTCACTGGAGCGTCCGCATCGTGGGAGTTGGTAATAACCATAACACCACGTTCCAGAGGACATGGTGTCACTATGAGCAGTGCACGCAGAGAAAGGTCAACGGGGAACTAAAATATCTACCTTTCGTTGACTAATGCAAAAGAAATGCAATACTGTAATGACATGATGTGAAAGTGGCAGTCAGTGGACTGTCCCACGTGTGCCCACTTCCTCGTCATGGAGAAACAATCCCACCAACAACTGGAGGCTGTCTATCAGCTGAGTGTAGGGAGGCTTTGCTTTTTGTGTTTTTGTTAATGCGTGTGTGTTCGTCATGGGATATACATGTGTTATTTGGGCGGGCAGCCGATGTGGGAGCTCTATCTCATCTCGCATTTGAAGCCAAAACTGATATTGAACGCCGACCTAATTAACAAAAAAAAAAAAACGGGGCAGGTTTGTCTGCATACGTGTGCGAGACTGTGTAGGTTTAGCAAACGTGTGTGTGTTATTGTTGAGTTGAGTGTTCACACATATGCAATAAAATTTCTGTTAAAATGACTAAAAACACACGGACGTTCCCCTCAAACCAAAATACAATCAAAAACCAAAGAAGCAAAGCTTTAAACATAACCACCGTTCTAGAAAGTGAATCCTCAGGGACGGCCCTCTAAAAACATCCTCTAAAATACTATTTCCTTTCAAGGATTAACTTCAGGGCGAGAAATAGTCCGATGGCATTGGCAGTCTTTATGCTAAGCTAAGCTGCTGCTCAGTGCAGAGCTGCATGTAGCTCGTTGAGACCGAGAACCTGCATATTTATCAAGACGTAAAACAATTTCTTTAACATCTACAGTTCACACATACTATTGCAGGCTAAGAGCTGAATTGAAACTCACTCCGTTCATGAGGTTCTCATGGTCTCCTACAGGATGTCCATTGACGGCCTTCTTCTGCCTGGAGACGAATAGGAATGGAGAGATGAGAGGTTTGAATGGTGGAAAACTAGAAAATATAGATAACACCAGGCGGCCCTTATATTGTAGTATTTATCAGCGTTATAGTTAAAATCTTGAATCTAAAAGAAAATGAAGCTATTTTTTTGGACTAAATGTAATTTGCCTAGAGAGTTGGTATCACAGGGTGTCTAATGGATTCTTCTTCTACTTCAAGCAATGTTGACCCTGATGGATGAAATGGCTCTGTGTGTTTTCCCTTGGTCGTATTAGAGATGGTGCTCACCCCTGGCAGCTGGCGCACAGCAGCAGCAGCACAGAGACCAGCAGCAGGGCGGTGAGGGTGCTGAGGGCGATGACCAGGACCACTTGCCCGCCGCCCGGCCACAACGCCACGCCGGCAGCAGCTCCCGCCCCGGACCCGACGACACCGGCCTCGGACCCCCACCACACTCCTCTCAGCACCGGAGCCATGGCGCATCACACTGTGGGGGCAGAGGACATCGGACAGGTACCGCCTGAGGAAACGCGGGGAAGATAATGGCCGACACATTCAGGACATTGTTGTTCCAGTTATTTGAAAAATGTATGATCAATTATTTCCTCTTTAGAGAGAGCTTTCAGCAAATGAATCGGGAGGAAAATCCTCATTATATTTTGTGAGAATAAATATGTAGTGGACCAACTCTACGTGATTATTGCTGGTTGAGCACAGCAAACAATTTACTGAACAACATAATCAAGCAAACTGCACCTAACAAACTGCACGCAGTGAGCCGGCATGGCCAGCAGGCGGCAGCACGGAGCAGGGCCGCACGCTGCAGTGCGGTGTGCTGCAGTGTGTGGCCCTCACACCAGAGCCTCCGCGACCACCGGCATTCTGGGCTCTGCGCACGCAGCATATACGCGAGCTCGGCGGAGGCGAGAGGCACCGATGCGGAGTCTTAGGGAAAACTCTGCAAACAAACCGACGTGTGGTGGACAATGTTGAGCATGATGATCGGAGAGAGAGAGACAGTGAGAGGAAGTCAGCGTCCACCTATCTGGCCTCGATCGCATGGCCTTCTCCTTTCAACCAGCAGACAACCAGGGCCGGGAGACGGTGACAAGTCATGACAACCTCTCTTTTCAGGGCGTGTGCGTGAGTCAAAACCCCGTCTGGAGCGATGAGAATATTGTGTGCGCGTGTGCGCGTATGTAAAACATGTGTATTTATTGCCTGGGGTGAAAAACTCCATTGTGTTCCTCTGCTTATGCTAATGCGACTGCGGGAGTTGTGAAAGCCTCCTCGGATTCTTGCAGCGAGTTTCGTGGCGAATCAGAAGGTGCCGCAGGTAAGCCGCATTGTAAACTTGTTCCTCAGAAGGACACAGAGGAATTCCTGTTTTTAATACGCCGCGGCTCGTGTTGCTGAGGAGCGTGAGTGGCTGACGGCAGGCAAACACAAGCTCACCTTGACACCTCGGATGATTAGTCAGGACGGACGCGCCTGGGAGAGAGAAGATAAAGATGAAAAGCGGGGGGATTACTGCTTAGGTGGAGGCCCAATTTTATCCTCAGCTGGTGGTGGTGTGTGTGTGTGTGTGTGTGTGTGTGTGTGTGTTTTTGATGCATAAATGTGGGAGAGCGGTGAGGGACTTGTGAGCATGTTTGTGGTTTTTAATACTCATATCAGTTACATATTGGACAATAGGCTACCAGCGAGCTCTCAGACTCACACACACACACACACACACACACACACACACACACACACACACACACACACACACACACACACACACACACACAGACATACACACACTGACATGTATTGACTCTGGTGTCCATGAAACTGAGAGGATAATAACCATGACTTCATCTCTGAAGTGTACCATGTAACACACGGTATTGACGGTGTTCTTCACACTGTTAAACATGGACACGCGTATACAGTACACGCGCCCTCCGCAAGCTGCCGTGTCCTCTGTATCTTCACCGCTACACCGGGTACGTACGTTCAGGCCGATTAGTACACTTTGACCCTGACCCCCCCCCATGTTGAGTCCACAGTTTGGTAAGAATGTCGTCAGGTTGCTAATCGCTGACTAACTGATGGTTTCCTGGTCCCAGAGGCTCGTGTCCAGGTGTCACTATCTGCCACCGTGCTCCGGCTCGCTCGCGGGTCTCCGCTGGCACAGAATAATTGTGCCGCACTGTGTCTCCATGGCAACAATCTCCTCTTCCAATCAGCGCTAAGGAGAAAAACAAGATTTTGAATGCAATGCATTCCGTGGTAGTACGTGTGTTTTTATGTCATCGATTTTATCTCAGCCGGACTTGTACTGGATGTGAAAAAGGTGTTCGTGGAGATGCTGGAGCTGAGGTTGAAAAATACTCAAGGGTGCCCCTTTGTTGTCATGGCGATGGTTCAGTTGTCAACAGGTAACTGTGCCGAGTCTCGGATAGAGACAATCTCCGTGACAACTGAGTAACTTCCTACGCTGACGAAGGCCGAGAGATGTGTCTGAGAACAAGTTGGACCTGGTGTTGAGACGCCTTTGTCAAGATGCCTTTTTAAGGTCACAGTGAACCTTCTGTGTCACCCAATCAAGATGTTGAGACTTGGCAGTAACCACCGAAAAGGGAGCAACTCTTCTCCCTGCATGCGTGAAGGGGTTCTACACCACCGATGTATCTTGCACCTCTACAATGCCACATTTAAAAGAAAAGTCCATCTTAAATCTAATGCCATGAAGAACCAGTAAAGTACAAATACAGATGCAGCTCTGAATCACATTACTGACATATTTCCCTGCTGAGCAGAAGATATGTGTGAAGTAAACCATCCATATTCCCCTCCGAGGACATCCTTAATTCCTTAAAACTTGACAAGCAGCACACATAAACCCCCCGAGTATCTTTTTTTTTTCCACTGTGGAAAACTCCTCTCAGGCCAGCGCCATGTGACGTTACACCCAGCGCCAAGGTCTCCCACTGTGCTCTCTTGTGCCATCTCTCCCTTTTCTCCCGCGCTTTCAGGCTTCGATGAAAGAAAACAGGAGTCTTGGAAGAGAGACAATTGGTGTGGCTGTCTTCTGTTTCATGCCATAGAAAATAAGCGCCTGGAAAAGCCATTTGAAAAAGAATGCGTTTCGGGAATTAAAGGCAGAAATACAAATTCTACCCTCATCCAGCTGTACACACACGCACGCACACACACACACAGCCCAGAGAATAACCACAAGCCCCATCAAGGCATAACCTTCCCCGCAATAAACTACAGCCAAGGAGGCAAGGAATCCAATCTGGGCCTTGCAACTACGGGCAGAAACTCTACCTCACATTGAAGTGTACAAGGGAGGCAGACCCATGTGTGTGTGTGTGACTTTCTTCTGTCGTACAAGCTGTAGCGACAGGCAGCGACAAAATAGAGAATTAACATCCACCGGCACAACGATGCTCGACTTTCCCGGGTTGCCTGAGTGGCTGCGTGATGCGTCTCTCTGCAGGGTCCTCTGGGTGCACACACATATGGGGAAGGTTTACAGCTGGGAGGCTGCGGAGAAATGAGCCCCAGGAAGCTTCTCAGAGGAGAGCCAGAGGCATTTCCACAATAATAAATAATCCAGCTTTGAGGGGAGAAGTCTTCTATAAGCAGTCGTGCTGCTGTGGAGCACTGCTCGAAGCAGCGTTATATAGGAGTTCCAAACTGAAGGAGAATAGTTGCTTCGTCTGCAGGGACTCCTTTTTGTGCCCCATTTTTGGAAAATGAAGCAGGATTGTTACAAAAAGCCTTCTATTGAAAAGCCCTGCTTATGTTCTGGGGGATGAATACATGCATACACACAATGCATATTAAGTATTAATAAATGATACCTAAGGAGGTCTAAGCCGAAACCAACAGCCATTTGCACACTAACAGCAACACTGAACCCTGCAGGGTCTCTGCATTGTTGTTTTCTCCAATAATAGGAAACACTCTGACATTTGGAATAGAACCCATTAAAATAGAATAACAGTTTCTTCACTTTGAATCTCCATACATGAATAAATACATTCAAACTGAATGCACCAAGGACTTTCAGCTCGATCTCCTTTGGTCATCCTGAGAAAAAACATGGATGCGCCAAATGATAAATAACCACACCACTAACCACCTTGTGTCCTGACCAGAGGGCCATTTGGAGGATGGGGGCGGGAGGAATGGGGGAGGGGAGAAGAAGGATAGGGGACTGCTGCCAAGAGAGAGGGGAGGCCGGAAGAAAAAGCGAGAAAGTGGGCGGGGGTGGAGGGGTTGGGGGCTCATCAAGATGTGCAAAAACCATAATGCAACCAAAAGGAAACAGAATGCAGTGGAGAGAGGGGAGGACTCTGAGCGAAGTGCCTAAGGACGCCCAGGAGGGAAAGCACACATAGTGATAGTGACACACATGCGCACACACACAAACACACACACACACGCCCCCCAGGGAGGTTTGATGATGAAATACTGCTACCCACAGGCTGCAGTGCAAGAGGCACCCAGCTTTAAAAGAGACAATGCAATTGAATTCTACAAAAAGACACACACACACACACACACACAGGCAGATATATCTGTTAAATTGAATTGTCGGCATGGGCGCCTGTGCAATGTTAGCAATGTGAGTGTCTGCGGCCTTGAAAACAGGTGCTTCCGATCAGCAGACATCATTTGTGTTGCCACGGCAACGCCGCCCATCCTAAGGGTTAATGGTTTTAGCATGAGGAATTGATCTATCCTCCCTAAATGGGTAAAATTGAAACTGCATAATTCAGCAAGGCTCCTCAATTTCTCCCTCCCTTCCTGCCTCCCTCCCTCACATCCCCTACGTCCCTCGCTCATATTACAGATCCTCCTCCATACACTGCGAGATGCAGTAGCTGTCTCTGCTATCGCAAGCATTCACATCAATCTCCCACTTGGGGACTCGTCATAAACGAAACATGAAGCATGGCAGATAAACGTTTCCCGTCCCAAAGTTTTCCGTGATGGAAACAGATCCGAAGAGATCCAACAGCCATGAGGCCAATAATCTCAATCTTTCATTCTTCATTTTGCACATATTGTAGTAATTTCTTCTTCTTCTTCTTCTTCTTCTTCTTCTCTGGATGCATTCTCTACCACAACAAAGCACACAGGTTGACTCTATGCGCGACCACTTTCTGATAAGGTCTTGTGGTCGCCTGGAGAAATCCGGCAAGAATTCAGCGCCTTTTCCCCCTGAATCCATTCCAGCTGCTAAACCACAGAAACTGCAACATGTGTCTTTAGTCTTCGCTGGGAATGACAGAGCTCTCTTCTCCCGTATTCGTGTCCTGACCTTCCAGGCCTTGTTCACAGAGGCTGTGTGTGCGTGCGCACGTGGGTTTGCCCGTCCCCGAAAGATCTGCCTCTAGTTAATGTCACACGGCCCCATGGGAGAGACACATTTCCTGTCTTCCTCCCCCATATTTTCAGACTGTAAAATCTCCCGCTGCCTGCAGATGTTTTTCCGCGCAGCAACGCCACTGAGCCAGAAACCAGTGTACTTCAAACTGGATGCACACAAAGCTGCA